>NC_092335.1:26426000-26736500 GCF_046630445.1 Rutidosis leptorrhynchoides
AACCAGTGGCCAAGTCTTACTTCCCGACGAAGTAAAAATCTGTGAAAGTGAGTTATAGTCCCACTTTTAAAATCTAATATTTTTGGGATGAGAATACATGCAGGTTTTATAAATGATTTACAAAATAGACACAAGTACGTGAAACTACATTCTATGGTTGAATTATCGAAATCGAATATGCCCCTTTTTATTAAGTCTGGTAATCTAAGAATTAGGGAACAGATACCCTAATTGACGCGAATCCTAAAGATAGATCTATTGGGCCTAACAAACCCCATCCAAAGTACCGGATGCTTTAGTACTTCGAAATTTATATCATATCCGAAGGGTGTCCCGGAATGATGGGGATATTCTTATATATGCATCTTGTTAATGTCGGTTACCAGGTGTTCACCATATGAATGATTTTTATCTCTATGTATGGGATGTGTATTGAAATATGAAATCTTGTGGTCTATTATTATGATTTGATATATATAGGTTAAACCTATAACTCACCAACATTTTTGTTGACGTTTTAAGCATGTTTATTCTCAGGTGATTATTAAGAGCTTCCGCTGTCGCATACTTAAATAAGGACGAGATTTGGAGTCCATCCTTGTATGATATTGTGTAAAAACTGCATTCAAGAAACTTATTTTGTTGTAACATATTTGTATTGTAAACCATTATGTAATGGTCGTGTGTAAACATGATATTTTAGATTATCATTATTTGATAATCTACGTAAAGCTTTTTAAACCTTTATTGATGAAATAAAGGTTATGGTTTGTTTTAAAATGAATGCAGTCTTTGAAAAACGTCTCATATAGAGGTCAAAACCTCGCAACGAAATCAATTAATATGGAACGTTTTTAATCAATAAGAACGGGACATTTCAGTAAGCATGGTAGAGGGAAGATGCTGAGAAAGAGATCCCGTGACCGGATACAGGTCACCCGTGCTATTACATCGGAGGAGGGGTCGTCGAGTCCAATAGTCCTTCACAAAAAAACCAAACTCATCAAAATAAATAGAGACTTTATTATTACGTGTAAACTGACGATAGCATGCAAATGAATAGATAATGATGCGGGCTAGTGGTTGGGGCATGCAAGTTAGGACTGATTGAATTTGTAGCACCAGTAGACGCGTAGGATAGTAACTACTCTTTTTCGGAAACTGCATGAGACGAACAGTTCAATCCATGGGAGCAGTTGAGGGAGCTAGCCAGGCAGGAGTGGGAGAGCTTGGGATGTCTTAGTAGGTTTTTAATAATATTTGGTGTAACAAGGACATTATTTAGGTGTAAGGGTCGTTTTAGGGCTGAAACACTGTTATAATCAGTGTTGATGACAGGAATCGAATTCCCGTCACCCACGACAACTGGCGGATAAATGCGATGATTAAAAACATGTCTTAGAGTATTAGCAAATGAAGTGAGGTGTGTGGAAGCACCTGTGTCCATATGACAATTAGTGTCATCAATATCCTACAAAGTAAATATTTCAAGGCATGAGGCAACATAGTTTCACAACACGGCTAATATGTATGATGATTCGGCCCAAAAATTGATGTTGAGTAATAAAGGCCCGTTGAGGCCCACTACCACCAGAAGATTGAGATAAAATTCCATTGCCAATGTTACCAGGCCCATTTCCAATGTTACCAGGCCTACGGCCTAAAATACCAGGCCCACTATTAACATTAGGCCTACCAGAAGGTTGTTGCCCAGGAAAAACGTCAGGCCCTCCAATCCCATGCATAGGACCTGCAAAAGAGGGAATATAATTATGGTTTTGGGCATGTGGCTGTCCAAGGCAATGTTGGGCCAATAGAAGTTGTTGCACCTGAATCACACGTAATAGATGTGCTTGTGAATTTCCATTTGGCCTGCTGGTGGGAGTCCATGATTGTGTTCGGCCAGAAGTAGTCCCAACCGAATTGGCAGACTGACTTGGTGTAGAATTAAGATATCTACACTTTTCTCCAAACCGACAATGTCCACGATAAAAGTTCCTACAAATCGTTTGAGATTTATTCGCTTGAGCGAGGAGAACCGCGGGATTAGAGGGTATTGATTGGGAATCAGTGACAGACTTATTTTCGTTTCATTAGCGAATCCTCCATGGTAATCAACTAATCATAGAACGAACGGTTTCAAGATCGGGAAGCTTTTCATGGTGAAAAATGATGCTCGAAACACGCGAGAACTTATCAGGGAGGCCGCTAATCACATAGTTGACAAGATCGTCTTCACTTACAGCTGAGCCAAGGTTGCTTAGAAGAGTGCAATAGAATCAATTCGACGAAAGTACCCGTCAACAGAAAGGCAGCCAAGTTCCAAGGTGCGTAATTCTGCCATAAGTTCAGTTGTCCTCATGCGTTTATTGTCGAGAAAAATCTTTTGTAAATGGCTCCAAGCTTCATAGGCAGTTTTTGGTTGAGTCTTGAGAAGCCGTTCGAGTAAGGCCTCTGAAATCGTAAGATAAATCCATGATCGTACCACAACATCAGCTTTTGCCCATCAGCTCTTGAGGTGCCCTTAATGAATTTGAGATCATCGAAACTGTCATAGTGAGTGATAAATAACTCACTCGAGTATGCGTAGTTTAACTTTGCGAGGTCAAGTTTTATTGGTATAAGATGAGTGAGTGATGTCACTGTATATATTTTGTCATAAGTTGGGGCCATGATTCTGATGTGGAGAATGAGATGATGATGATGATGATGGACAATGCAGACCTTCAAAAGCAAAGAGAAGGTAGACAATTCAAAAAGTTGGAAGATGAAGGTGAAGAGAGGGGATAGTTGGAGAGGGTTAGAAATTTAGTAAGGGAAGCAGAAGAATAGGCGTAATGGTTAAATGATTTGCTTGCCATTCAGCATACATTATATACAGCTAAAACTAGATCTGAATCGGCCCGCGCGATGCGGCGGGGTCTTTCGGGTTGTGTACTCATATTTAACGTAACGTTATGTATTTACAGAGTAAAAAACGCGTTGCTGCGGGTGTGTTATGTATGTATGGAAGGTAATCCGAAATACTAAGCGGTTTTTCTTAAAGTGTCCGTTTCGCGCGTAGCTAGTTGCGTTGTGTTTTTTAAAATTATTTCGAGTTGAACGGTGAAGGCGGGAAATTTTAACTCGTGTCCAGAAGGGAGATACGGCTCGTTAAAGAATTGGTTGGTGTTTATTTATGATTTGTTGAGTAAAATAATAAATTTAGGGTTTATACCACTAAGTTTATTGCAAAGTAGACCATAAATGAAGGCGTGGTATAGAAATATGGTTGGTGATGTCGTTTTCATCCAGTTGGAAAGACACAAAATTGCTCCTACAATGAATAAGTGGGCCAATACATAACATGCTATCAGTTTAGTCGTGAAAAATATTAGATGTTTTATTATTATTGTTATTGTTAATTGTTAATTGTTATGTTATTCAATATGTTATTAATAATTAAGAATTGATTAATTATGACATAGAGGATCATATATACTCTCTAACTAGATTAGCTGTAACGACCCATTTTCCCAACTGGAAACGGATATCACACTAACGATAATCAATATGAGAAAAGTTTGTCTAATACAATCATAAGTCATTAAAATACACTAACTGATTGTGCGTTACATAATTAAATTCAAAATAATAATAAATCTTTAAGCAAACTTTTCGACTTCCTTAGCTTCTCCAGAACTCCTTGTTTTGCGTTCCCTTAGTACCTACCGCATGGAAAGAAAATGCGGCTGAGCGAAAGGCTCGGTGCGCGGATACAAACAAAAGAAACAATATATATTTGTTATATAGAAATGTTATTGCTTTATAAAATTAAAGAAGGGTGTTTTGGAAAAAAAATACCAAACATGAAGATTTAAATAATATAGAAAACCACAAGTATATATTTTATAAAATACTTTTTGATAAAATGATATCTTTGAGATAAGTCAAACGAAAGAAAAGGCTTAACAATACGAATCAAACGAATAGATAGTCAATGAGATTCAAACGACTTCAGAGTCAATCGAATTCACACGAATCCAGAGTCAGTGAGACTCAAACGAATCCATGGTCAATGGGATCTAAAGGAATCCATAGTCAATGGGGTACGACAATCTGAGCTTAATACAATATAATACAATGAGTACATGGACCTGCATATCCAAGTGTACCAAACAATGGGTAATTAAATAGTGTTGTGGGATATTAAATCGTTAGAGTCCAACCTTGTATGAGCTTTAGTTAACTTCGAAAGCTATCTGGGTGTAATGTATAAACCAGTTATCTATTTCGCCAAAGGATAACTGTGATTATTTGAAATTATTTCAATAAAAGAGTAACGTTAAAAATTACATATGACTCTGATTTAATTCTTTGTTTAATTATTGCATTAATTATTAAACTTGTTTAATTGACAAAAAGAATTGTATTCATCCCTCTACAAACTTCATGTTGTTAAATCGGGACCAACGGTTTGTAAAAACATATTGACTTAATACTAAAACAACGACAAGTTTTTTAGTCGGAATCCAGGTCATTAAACTAAATAACTTTAATATTTACATTCACTTAATATCTAATATATATCATTAATTTTCTTCGTTTAAATAACCACAGGTTGTTTCGCTAGTTCTTTTCTAATCTACTATTATTTATCTTATTATAGATTATCTGTATTTATATATTAAATCATCTTATCTACTGTATTCTTGAGTTTTTTTATAATGAAAAGAAAGGAGAGTAGAGGATAGTACATTAATTACCTATTTTTGAGGGTTTTTTTTCACAAAAGAAAGGAATGGGGAGGAGAGGGGTTGAGGTGATAGTATATGGGTTTTTTGTCAAGAGACTTATCCGCTCAAAATTGGGAACATTGGAGAGAAAAGCATTTTGTTTGTGTATAATGATTGTTCTATTCTTATTCTTATAAACCCTATTATTCGTAATTAATTTCATCTTTCTTTCTTGATACGAGTAATCTGAGTAGCAACTCCCAAGAATCTTTGCAGGTAAACACTAAAACACATCCATAATATTTTAATCGTTATCGTTATCAACATGATGGAATGCACTTGATTTACATTATACTTATTACAATTGAGCAAATTCTAAACACTGTTCCGCAACAGTAGCTCTCCAACAGTATTTGGGCCTTTTACTTCCAGTCAGTGGGATGTACTTTTTACCCCATAGTTCCTGAATCTTCTTCCCATCTCCTCCGACTTCCCTCCACGCTACACCCTACGACGGTCAACTCTCTTCCCGCTTTCATCTTCTAACGTCGACATATCCAACCTGTTAACCGGCGTATTTTCTCGCACACCCACCATCAACACATCTGCTATCTACACCCAGCTTTCCTCCTTGCCAGGTACGTAGATTTTTTTTTTTTTTTTTTTTTAATAACTTCTGTTAAATGTTTATCTCTTTTATTAAATGTACCCATATGTAAGCTCTTTGTGGTTATTAATGATTTAGAGTTTGAAGAACCTATCTTAGGAATTGTTGATTGCTTCATATGATTTCTGTCTAATCTTTCTCTCTTCTATTAAATGTGCCGGTCATCAACGTTAAGTGTGTGAAAACTGTAATCTATTACTTATGTTCTTGATTTAGGGTTTGAAGAACCTATCCAAACAGTCGTTAGATGCAAAATTAAATTTAGGGTTTGGGCAGAAATTGTTGAGATGTTGTGGAGAAATTTGTTGTAAAGGGAATGCCTAAAATTGATTATGGATTTTAGAACATATTACCTGACCCAAACAAAGGAAGTGAGGTCAAACTAAACATTTTAGCTGCTGTGTAGTTACTTTGTCACCAACTATGTTTCAACCATAACCAATTTACCAATACCTACAATATGCCAAAGAAGTTATAAAAAACACTAAGTATTAAAAAATTAGTATACAACTAAACTACCTTAACAAATAATAACAACCATCTTGGATAATGAATGAAATAGTTTTTGTCATCAGTTCTCAAAGTTTGAGATTTTTTTATGAATGAATATGTTTAATTCAGGTTAATTGTTTGTTCTTTGATTTTAGTTACTTTTGACATCAAATTAACTGCTAATGTGAAGTTGCTTCATCTGTTTTGGAAAAAAAAAAAAAAAAAAAACAGTCATGTTTAAAAGAAAGTGATGACCAAAAGACGGTCATGACTAAAAGAATTTCATGACCAAATATAAAGTGAAATGCTTGACATGTTTGAACCATACGACTTTGGCATGTTAAAATTGTTTTGACCTAATTACCTAATATTTTGGCATGTTATGACTGTTGTGATTTCATGACCAATTTTAGAAGGAAAAAAAAAGTGAAGTTGCAATATGTGTTCTGAACTGTTTTGGCACTTTAAAAAAGCTTGACAATAAGTCATGACTGTTGTGATTCCAAGACCAATTTTCACACTTTAAAAAGCTTTGAACTGCTTTCAACAAGATGACATGGGTCATGAATGTTGTATATAGTTTTGACCAACTTCATCAATGTCTATATTATTTTGTGGAATTAACACCTAATGTTGATGTTCATTTTGACACCTTAAGTTATGTTTTTAAAAGAGAACCCATTTAGATACCTAACAAGGTAGTTTGTATGTTGTGTATGTAGTGATGTAGTTTATGCGCTACAAGTAATTTATGTAGTCTATGAAGTTATGTAGTTCATGTAGTTTTGTTGAAATAATGTACTTATGTAATGTACTTTGTATAACACCACATTCATAAGTGATATGATACCAAGACTAATGTACAATTAAACAAATAATGTGTCAATAATTCATGTCAACGATTTCACAAAGATAATGTCAATTGATGTTAGCAGTTTGTATGTTGTTAGCTACATTCTCTTAATGTCTTCTACATAGCTGCCACTTTAGTTCCACTTGAATTTGCAGGGTTTCTTTTTTTTCTTTTTTCTTTTTTTCCTTCTTTGTTTTTACTTTTTTTTTCCCCTGTTGGTCAGTGGTCAACAAATATTAAAATATATCTTTTTTGAAATCGTGTTCGTTCGGGTTGAGCTGTCAAATAAAATTAAAATGTCACCTAAAAAACGCCAAAGGCGATTAGTAGTTGATCAAAACACTCGAGAACAGGCTATTAGAGATGATAGTTTAGAGAGAAAGACGTCTCTGCTTTCTTCAGAACAATTATCGGCTAGAAATATACTACGTCGTCGTCATCTACTAGCCGGTTCATCTTCCGAGCGGCCTTTTTTAATCCCTTCTGATGATCTTCCGTCTAATACATCGGGATTTCAGAATATTGGTCCCTCTACTTCGGGTACGTGCAGGACGTTTTTTTTAATCAATTGTGATACAGTTGCTACTATTGCTTCAGCTTTTTGTCTTTTAACCTTATAGTTGTTTATTCTCACATGCAGTTTCAAATGATCTTGAAAATTCACTGATTTGCAGATCGCCCATATGTCATGACGTTGGACTATTTAACTCAGATGGTATTCTATCTTGCGCTTATTATTATTTTTTTTTTAATTTTTTTTTCTTAATTTTTTTTTTATATTTTAGCTTTTGTTTAAGGTATTTTTATTCTTTTATTAACACCTTTGTAATTTTCATTTACTAAATAGGTGTGTCTTCCTTTTATAAAGATTTGGGCGACTGTAATAATGTTTGCAACAATTGCGATGCAAACTTTTGGTACGAGGAACGAGCTGCGTGGACTTCCCGAGTAAATGATTTACGTTATCATGGATGTTGTTCTCAAGGTCGCGTGTGGGTGCCAAAGGAACCGGACCCACCTGAAATTATGAAAGAATTAATGACTAATACTCATTTTTTAGAGAACATACGCGCGTATAACCAAATGTTTAGCATGACTTCGTTTGGTGCTAAGGTCGACGATTCGATTGTCCGTCAGAAGGTGAACCTCCAAGATTCCTGCAAATGTATGTATACGATACAGAACATGAAGTCGAAAACAGACTGTCTCATTTCGGAGGTATCGCAGATGAACGACTCTCAGCTGATATCGTCACAACATTGATCACCGTATTAGATGAATATAATCATTTAGTTAAATTGTTTAGAACAGCTAGAGATAAACTGGCGGATGTTGATGTTCCTTTGTTCCGTGTGAAATTATTCTCAGTTGTAGGTAATAAACAGTACGACTTGCCGACAGGTGAGACAGTTGGTACAATTGTATTTGATAGTGGTCCTAAAACTGTCGGTGACTACGATGTTATTGTCGAGCAGACGGGTGGAATACCACAGCGGGTTAACAAGTTGCATCGATTCTACATGTCTTTACAATATCCATTGCTTTTTGTTTACGGACAACCCGGTTTTGATCCTACAATGACATTAAAAAATCCCACAGGAACAAGGAGCATGAAACGCACACGACTTACAATGAACATGTATTATGCCTTCCAGCTTCACGAACGGCAGTCCCTGTACAGTTTGCTCTTACGTTCTGGTCGTCTTTTCCAACAATATATTGTTGGTGCATATTGTTGTATTGAACTCAATAGAATTGATTACATTAGAAATAATCAACAAGATATCCGAAATGAATATCTAAGTGGTCTTCACGACACAATCGATAGAGGTGATTACAGTGGGTCCGATGTAGGCTCACGTGTTATATTACCTTCATCGTTCACTGGCGGTCCACGCTACATGTATAGCCATTACCTAGATGCGCTAGCTATATGCCGTGTTATCGGAAATCCTCAATTTTTTATCACTTTCACATGTAACCCAAAATGGCCCGAAATTCGCAGGTTCTTGGATTTCTACCCCTATCTAACACCTGCGGACCGTGCTGATATTGTCGCCCGTCTTTTCCATATGCGGGTTAAACAATTTGTTTCTTTCTTGAAAAAAGAAAAACCTTTTGGCTCGGTTAAAGGAGGTAACCATTTAATCTACCATTAGTTATTTGTTCTTAAGTACCTATTCAAGATTTACTTTTATTTTCCTTTTTGTAAAAAAACCAATCTTCTTTTTTTAAAGTACCTTATTATTCATCTAACACTCTTTTTTTCCCCCTCATATCTTTTCTTATCATATTGTGATCAATCACTATATATTATTTCTTCTCTAATTCTTCCGCCTTTCCACCTGCTATTTACTATAAAATTATCGTCCCTGCATACCTAAATCTATAACATAAATATTATTATTTTAACACTTTCTGCTTTTCCTATGTAGCAGTACTATACACTATTGAGTTCCAGAAAAGAGGATTGCCTCACTTTCACACGATTTTGTGGGTCTCAAATCCAACAACTTCTTTAAGGCCATCTGATATCGACCAGTACATATCTGCCGAGTTACCCGATCCACGAGACGATTTTTGCGGGTACAAAATTATATCCAATCTTATGATTCATGGGCCATGTAGTGACCCGAACTTTTCCATGTTTATATATATTAATTGAGATTGATATTTACATGATTAAATGTTTCCAACATGTTAAGCAATCAAACTTGTTAAGACTTGATTAATTGAAATATGTTTCATATAGACAATTGACCATCCAAGTTGACCGGCGATTCACGAACGTTAAAACTTGTAAAAACGACATGACGATATATATATGGATATACATATGGTTAACATGAGATTATGATAAGTAAGTATCTCCATAAGTATATTAACAATGAGTTATATACATATAAACAAGACTACTAACTTAAGGATTTCGAAACGAGACATATATGTAACGATTATCGTTGTAACGACATTTAAATGTATATATATCATATTAAGATATATTAATATATCATAATATCATGATAATATAATAATTTAACATCTCATTAGATATAATAAACAATGGATTAACAACATTAATTGAGATGGTTAACTTAAAGGTTTCAAAACAACACTTACATGTAACGACTAACGATGACTTAACGACTCAGTTAAAATGTATATACATGTAGTGTATTTAGATGTATTAAAATACTTTTGGAAGACTTCAAGACATATATCAAAATACTCATACTTAACGAAAATGGTTACAGTTACTTTCCCATTCTTTTCTTTCATCAAGAATTCTAGTCGTATTTTTACCCGTATTATACACAGCTTCAAAACGTACTTACTATGGGTATATACCAATAGGAACTAGCATGGGATTCCACTCTTGATTATGTCATGTATGACTAATCAATTTTAACTTCTACCATGAGCTAGTCAACTAACTAGAACTCCTTTTAACCCCACTCACCACTCACCAATTACCACTCATCATTCACTCCATTTCACTTCCAATTCTCTTTCTAATTCTCTCTCAACACACCCACACTATTATGAACGTATTTTTTCAGTAGTTAATCATCATCTTCATCAAAAATCACTTCAAGAATCAAGCTATAATCATCATAGGAAGAACACTTCAAGAACACTTCAAAAATCCCTTCAAGTTTACTAATTTACTTCCAAGCTTTCTAATCCATTCCAAGTAATCATCTAAGATCAAGAAACCTTTGTTATATACGGTAGGTTATCTTTCTTATTCAAGGTAATATTCATATTCAAACTTTGATTCAATTTCTATAACTATAAACTATCTTAATTCGAGTAAAAATCTTACTTGAACTTGTTTTTGTGTCATGATCCTACTTCAAGAACTTTCAAGCCATCCAAGATCCTTTGAAGCTAGATCATTTCTTGTCACTTCTAGTAGGTTTACCTACTAAACTTGAGGTAGTAATGATGTTCATAACATCATTCGATTCATATATATAAAACTATCTTATTCGAAGGTTTAAACTCGTAATCACTAGAACATAGTTTAGTTAATTCTAAACTTGTTCGCAAACAAAAGTTAATCCTTCTAACTTGACTTTTAAAATTAACTAAACACATGTTCTATATCTATATGATATGCTAACTTAATGATTTAAAACCTGGAAACACGAAAAATACCGTAAAACCGGATTTACGCCGTCGTAGTAACACCGCGGGCTGTTTTGGGTTAGTTAATTAAAAACTATGATAAAATTTGATTTAAAAGTTGTTATTATGAGAAAATGATTTTTATTATGAACATGAAACTATATCCAAAAATTATGGTTAAACTCAAAGTGGAAGTATGTTTTCTAAAATGGTCATCTAGACGTCGTTCTTTTGACTGAAATGACTACCTTTACAAAAACGACTTGTAACTTATTCTTCCGACTATAAACCTATACTTTTTCTGTGTAGATTCATAAAATAGAGTTCAATATGAAATCATAGCAATTTGATTCACTCAAAACGGATTTAAAATGAAGAAGTTATGGGTAAATGTCATAACCCGTCCTTAACCATAAGAACGTGTTAGATACCGTATGATTTCATTGCGAGGTATTGACCTCTATATGCGACATTTTTAAAAGAGAAACTGCATATATTATACATTACAAACCATAACCATTATTTTTGTTACAAACTTTAGACAATAAAAAGATGATTATCGTTTAGCGATAATCTTCGACTTACAAACTTTACATATAATGATAACAACACGATTTCGAGCATATTTTACAACACAAATCCTTGGGTATGCAGTTTTATTTTTGACACAAATATGCGTACGCAAGATCCTGCTCAAATTCAACATAATGCAGCGGAAGCTTTAGTAATCACCTGAGAATAGACATGTTTTAAAAGGTCAACATAAAGTTGGTGAGATATAGGTTTAATGCCGGCAGCAATATATATATATATAGACCACAAGATTTCGTATATAAACAGTTTAATAAAAATATTCTAAGTGGTTGAGCACTTGGTAACCATACTTAACATTTAATCACGTCGCATATTCCCTTTATTATGAAATCTTACTACACCGTACCAAGTGTAGTCACAAAACGAAGTACTGTACAACCATTGAATACTGGTCGTCCAGTCCGGTTGGGGTTGTCAGGCCCGATAGATCTATCAACAGGATTCGCGTTTACAATACCGCTGTAAATAACAGTTACCAAGCTACAGGGAAGTATGCCAGTGGTACAACTCAACGTAGAATATATTTTTCAGTTACTTGTGTCCATAACGTAAAACATAAAATACATGTATTCTCATCCCGAAATATTTAGAGTTTAAAAGTGGGACTATATACTCACTTTCGTCTTGAAGATATATATATAATTTGACTTGGTCTCCGGTTGATATCACGAACCTCAAGTTTAAAATGTAAAGTTGCTGGAAAGAAGTAGTAAAATAAAAGTTGAGAGAGTTCTTGCAAGTGTGTGTGAAAATTGGAAGTAAAATTTGGAAAATGAATGTGTAAAAATGAGTTAGAAATGGTGCTTATTTATAGGCTTGAAAATTTGGTTTTTAGTGAAAATATCTAAGATAAGTTAAAATTTATTATGTCATGAATGACATATTATTCCAATAATTGAAGATTTCTATTGGTATATACCAATAGTAAATACTTCTAGAAGCTGTGTATAGTACCCTAGATATACGTATAGGATTATTGAGGAAACGGAACGAGAATTCAAATATAACTATCTTTTGTAAATATACTTATATTGTTTTATGTATAAAAGCCCTTTAAAAATGATTAAATACATTACTTATACGATATATGTATAAACATTATAAATCATCAGTATTTATGTCAAATAACGTTACGTAGGTTATTGTTTTGAAAACTTAAGTTAGTAGTTTCAAAATATACTTATGACTTTTTGTTATTAATACAAAATGAGATATTAAAACATCCTTAGATCATGTTAAATATGTATGTATAATTATCATATATTGTATAGTTCGTGATATCATCGGTCAAACTAGACGGTCAAACGTTGTGTAAAACTCTTTTCAAAAACATAAGTCTCAACAATTTGGATTGCTTATCATGTTGGTAAGGTTTAATTTATGTAAATATTAATCTCATAAGTATAGAACGATCGGAAAAGTGCGGGTCGTTACAGTACCTACCCGTTAAATAAATTTCGTCCCGAAATTTTAAAATTGTACCTATTTTGCGTCATCGAGAAACAAGTGTGGATACTTTTGTTTCATCTGATCCTCTCGTTCCCAAGTAAACTCAGGACCTCTTCGAGCATTCCAACGAACCTTAACGATTGGTATGTTGCTCTGCTTGAGCTGTTTAACTTCACGATCCATGATTTCGATTGGTTCTTCGATGAATTGTAGTTTCTCATCGACATGGATTTCTTCAAGAGGAATGGTGAGGTCTTCCTTTGCAAGACACTTCTTAAGGTTGGAGACGTGAAAGGTATTGTGTACTCCGGCGAGTTGTTGCGGTAACTCGAGTCGATAAGCTACCGGTCCAATGCGTTCGATGATCTTGAACGGGCCTACATATCTTGGGTTCAGTTTACCTCTTTTACCGAAACGTATTACACCTTTCCAAGGTGACACCTTTAGCATAACCATGTCCCCAATCTGAAACTCTAATGGTTTCCTTCGGACATCGGCGTAGCTCTTTTGGCGACTTCGGGCTGTTTTCAATCTCTCCTTGATTTGTACTATCTTCTCAGTCGTTTCGTGTATGATCTCGGGACCAGTTAATTGTCGATCTCCTACTTCATTCCAACAGATAGGAGATCTACACTTCCTTCCATACAATGCTTCGAATGGTGCAGCTTTAATGCTTGCATGATAACTATTATTATACGAAAATTCTGCTAACGGTAGATACTTATCCCATCCGTTTCCAAAATCGATCACACATGCCCTGAGCATGTCTTCAAGAGTCTGAATCGTTCTTTCACTCTGCCCGTCGGTTTGCGGATGATATGCGGTACTCATATCTAAACGAGTTCCTAGTGCCTCCTGCAGTGATTGCCAGAACTTTGAGGTAAATCTACTATCACGATCGGATATAATGGAAATAGGTATTCCATGCCTTGAAACAATTTCCTTTATATACAATCGTAATAGTTTCTCCATTCTATCCGTTTCCTTTATAGGCAAGAAATGGGCAGATTTGGTAAGACGATCAACAATCACCCAAATGGTGTCGTATCCCCAGGCAGTCTTTGGTAACTTCGTGATGAAATCCATGGTAATACCATCCCATTTCCATTCTGGGATTTCTGGTTGTTGAAGTAACCCTGATGGTTTCTGGTGTTCTGCCTTGACCTTGGAACAAGTTAAACACTCCCCAACATATGTTGCAACGTCTGTCTTTAAGTTAGGCCACCAATAATGTGTCTTAAGATCTTGATACATCTTTCCAACTCCAGGATGTATCGAGTATCTTGTCTTATGTGCCTCGTTCAATATCAACTTCCTTAATCCACCCAACTTCGGTACCCAAATACGGTTTGCAAAATATCGAATTCCATCTTCCCGTATAACGAGTTGCTTCTCATACTTCTTCATTATTTCATTTCCTATATTTTCTTTAGTAAGTGCTTCTCGTTGAACTTCTTTGATTTGTGAGTTGAGATTCATGCGAATTTTTATGTTCATCGCTCGTACTCGAATTGGTTCTCGTTCCTTTCTGCTTAGTGCGTCAGCCACCACATTCGCTTTCCCGGGATGATAACGAATTTCACAATCATAGTCGTTTATTAACTCGACCCACCTACGTTGCCTCATGTTCAGCTGTTTTTGATCGAAAATATGTTGAAGGCTTTTATGATCAGTAAACACAGTGCATTTAACCCCATACAAGTAGTGTATCCATATCTTCAATGCAAACACGACTGCTCCCAGTTCTAGATCATGCGTCGTATAATTCCGCTCGTGAATCTTTAATTGTCGGGATGCGTATGCAATAACTTTCTTCCGTTGCATAAGAACGCAACCAAAACCTTGTCGCGAAGCGTCACAATATATTTCAAAATCATCGTTCCCTTATGGTAACGATAAAATAGGCGCCGTAGTCAACTTCTTTTTCAGTAATTGAAATGCACTCTCCTGCTCAGAAGTCCATTCATATTTCTTTCCTTTTTGCGTTAACGCTGTCAACGGCTTAGCTATTCGGGAAAAATCTTGAATAAACCTTCTATAATAACCGGCTAAACCCAAAAATTGGCGTATCTGCATTGGTGTCTTAGGAGTCTCCCATTTTTCAATGGCTTCAATTTTTGCTGGATCAACCTGAATTCCTTTGCTACTAACAACGTGGCCAAGAAATTGCACTTCTTTCAACCAGAAAGCACATTTAGAAAATTTAGCATATAGCTGTTCTTTTCTCAACAACTCTAATATCAACCTTAAATGCTGCTCATGCTCTTGCTCACTCTTGGAATAGATAAGAATATCATCAATGAAAACGATAACAAACTTATCTAAATATGGACTACAAACTCGATTCATGAGGTCCATGAATACAGCTGGCGCATTCGTCAATCCAAACGGCATGACCAAAAATTCGTAATGACCGTAGCGTGTCCGAAAAGCAGTTTTCGGTATATCTTCTTCTTTGACACGTAATTGATGATAGCCCGATCTTAGGTCAATTTTCGAGTACACACATGATCCTTGGAGTTGATCAAATAAGTCGTCAATTCTCGGTAGTGGATACCGATTCTTGATAGTTAACTTATTTAATTCACGATAATCTATACACATTCGGAAAGATCCGTCTTTCTTCTTGACGAACAAAATTGGAGCTCCCCACGGTGAAGTACTTGGTCGTATGAATCCACGGTCTAGTAATTCTTTTAACTGACTTTGAAGTTCTTTTAATTCGGACGGTGCAAGTCTATATGGCGCACGAGCCACTGGTGCAGCTCCTGGTACTAAATCTATTTGAAATTCTACAGATCTAAATGGAGGTAATCCTGGCAACTCTTCCGGAAAAACATCAGGATAATCTCTTGCCACAGGCACGTCATTGATGCACTTCTCTTTTTCTTTCTTTTCGACTTTATTAACATGTGCTAGAATAGCATAACATCCCTTTTCTAAACACTTCTTGGCTTTCAAATAGCTAATGAGTTTTAACTTTGAGTTACCCTTCTCTCCATAAATCATCACCGGCATTTTATCCTTACAAGGAATGCGAATTGCCTTCTTGGCAAACACAACTTCAGCTCCTACTTTGGACATCCAGTCCATGCCGACTATTACATCAAAACTTCCTAATTCTACGGGTATTAAGTCAATTTTAAATGTTTCTCCGGCTAAATTTATTTTACAATCACGGCAAATTTTATCGGCTTTAATTAGTTTACCATTAGCTAACTCAATCATGTACTTAGCATCTAGAGGTAATGATGAACAATTCAATTTAGCGTGAAAGTCTCTACACACGTAACTTCTATCAGCACCAGTATCAAATATAATAGATGCGGATAAGTTATTAATGGTAAACGTACCCGTAACAAGCTCCGGGTCTTCACATGCCTCTCTAGCATTAATAACAAATGCTCTCCCACGTGCAGGTCCGATATTCTTCTCTGGATTCGGGCACTGGCTCTTATAGTGACCTTGTTTTCCACACCCAAAACAAGTAATGGTAGCCAAAGCAGTTCTATTTGCATTGGTGGCAGGAGTCTTGGTACCATTTGTATTTGTAACGAGAGCCCTACAATCTTCAGCAAGATGACCCTTTCGATTACATTTGTTGCATACCACATTACAGTAGCCAGAGTGATGTTTGTGGCATCGGTTGCATAAAGGATTTTGTCCTTTGTAACCAAAGCTTGAACCACCACCTGCACCTTGTATGGTTTCTTGTTTCTTAAAAGATTGTTGTTGGTTACCTCGATCATAATTTCCATTCCACTTTCTTTTGTTACCTGATACCTTCACATCAGTATTGGATGCTTTCTTATCCATGATGACCTGATCCATTAGCTCGTTTGCCATGGTTATAGCTTCATGAATTGTCTTAGGTTTCGATGCTGTAACGTTTGCCTTGACCTTTTTGGGCAAACCATCTTTGTACATTTCAATCTTCCGTTCTTCGGTTGGAACCAATTCAGGACATAGCAAAACTAATTCCATGAATCGCTGATTGTAGTTGGTGATTTCAGTACCAATAACCTTCAGACTTCGTAACTCATCTTCCAACTTCCTAACCTCGTTCCTTGGACAATATTCGTTGATTAACATTGTTTTGAATTCTTCCCATGGAGTATCATAAGCTACATCTCCTCCTACAGCCTTCACATAATTTTTCCACCACGTGAGTGCACTATCTTGTAAAGTGCACGATGCATACTTGGTCATGTCCTTTTCAACACAACCACTGATTTTAAACACAGTCTCCATCTTTTCTATCCACCGGGTTAAACCGATTGGTCCTTCTGTTCCACTGAATGATGAGGGCTTGCAAGCTTGAAAAGTTTTGTAAGTGCACCCCACACGAGGATTTGGGTTAACTGCAGCACCTCTTGCAGCCTCGACCCATAACATTCTGTCGTTCACTCGTTGATTGATGAGTTCCTGGATTTCTTGTTCCGTCATTCGGTTCAATCGCGCCATATTCTTCTATAAGAATGAAAAGAAAATAATTATTCACATGGAATATTATAGATGTAGTGTATATTTACAGTACATTATAGCTTATTAATAATATGAACCAGGTATTATTATAAAAGCCTTTTCTTCTTATTAGCGTTTTATAATTATATCTAGGGTAGTACCTACCCGTTAATGTCCATACTTAATAGCTTAGTACAGAATCAATTACTACCATCTAAATAATACTTAACCATGGAAAATTATTGCATTTCACACTTCACTATTTTACATATGCTTATCTTATATCGAACATTAAGAAAACCACACTAATAATATTATACAAAACATTATATGATCCCATGGTTTAATACGGCAGCGCATCGTTTGGTCTATTTTCTAGGACGTTTAGGTTCAAGGAATGGCCTAACGCTTATCCTAGCTGTCTGCCTATATTTTGGCTGTGGGGCTGAAGAACTGGATGCCGGGACAGCACGAATAGGAATAGCGGGAATAGGGGTGGTAGTGTCTAGTGGAGTTGGTGCCACATCATCCTTACTAAACTCGGGATTTGAATTTTCTAATTCATTAGCCTTTCGTTTCTTTCCTAGTTCGAACTCGTCTTTTGTAATTTCCTGTATTTCTTCCTCGGGTTCACTTTCCTCCTCGGGTTCACTTTCCTCCTCGGGTTCACTTTCCTCCTCGGGTTCACTTTCCTCCTCGGGTTCATTTTCCGGGTTCTCTATAGTCGGTTCATCCGGAATTTGTGAGTCTTCTCCAAAGATATTATTTTCGTCATCGGATAGGTTAATGACTGGAACACCATCTGAAGATTCTGGTTCGGAGTCGCTGAATGTGATAACAAGTTTTGAGCCCGACATCTATCATACAACAACTAACCCATTAGTACTACATAATATTTACATATAAATTTTAACCAACAATGATAAGCAATGGTTTTTAAATCAGACCCGGTCAAAGTCCAGACTTACTAATGTATCCTAACGACTTATCGGTTAGACACACTAATGCAAACCTGGTTCGCTAAGACCACCGCTCTGATACCACATGTCATAACCCGTCCTTAACCATAAGAACGTGTTAGATACCGTATGATTTCATTGCGAGGTATTGACCTCTATATGCGACATTTTTAAAAGAGAAACTGCATATATTATACATTACAAACCATAACCATTATTTTTGTTACAAACTTTAGACAATAAAAAGATGATTATCGTTTAGCGATAATCTTCGACTTACAAACTTTACATATAATGATAACAACACGATTTCGAGCATATTTTACAACACAAATCCTTGGGTATGCAGTTTTATTTTTGACACAAATATGCGTACGCAAGATCCTGCTCAAATTCAACATAATGCAGCGGAAGCTTTAGTAATCACCTGAGAATAGACATGTTTTAAAAGGTCAACATAAAGTTGGTGAGATATAGGTTTAATGCCGGCAGCAATATATATATATAGACCACAAGATTTCGTATATAAACAGTTTAATAAAAATATTCTAAGTGGTTGAGCACTTGGTAACCATACTTAACATTTAATCACGTCGCATATTCCCTTTATTATGAAATCTTACTACACCGTACCAAGTGTAGTCACAAAACGAAGTACTGTACAACCGTTGAATACTGGTCGTCCAGTCCGGTTGGGGTTGTCAGGCCCGATAGATCTATCAACAGGATTCGCGTTTACAATACCGCTGTAAATAACAGTTACCAAGCTACAGGGAAGTATGCCAGTGGTACAACTCAACGTAGAATATATTTTTCAGTTACTTGTGTCCATAACGTAAAACATAAAATACATGTATTCTCATCCCGAAATATTTAGAGTTTAAAAGTGGGACTATATACTCACTTTCGTCTTGAAGATATATATATAATTTGACTTGGTCTCCGGTTGATATCACGAACCTCAAGTTTAAAATGTAAAGTTGCTGGAAAGAAGTAGTAAAATAAAAGTTGAGAGAGTTCTTGCAAGTGTGTGTGAAAATTGGAAGTAAAATTTGGAAAATGAATGTGTAAAAATGAGTTAGAAATGGTGCTTATTTATAGGCTTGAAAATTTGGTTTTTAGTGAAAATATCTAAGATAAGTTAAAATTTATTATGTCATGAATGACATATTATTCCAATAATTGAAGATTTCTATTGGTATATACCAATAGTAAATACTTCTAGAAGCTGTGTATAGTACCCTAGATATACGTATAGGATTATTGAGGAAACGGAACGAGAATTCAAATATAACTATCTTTTGTAAATATACTTATATTGTTTTATGTATAAAAGCCCTTTAAAAATGATTAAATACATTACTTATACGATATATGTATAAACATTATAAATCATCAGTATTTATGTCAAATAACGTTACGTAGGTTATTGTTTTGAAAACTTAAGTTAGTAGTTTCAAAATATACTTATGACTTTTTGTTATTAATACAAAATGAGATATTAAAACATCTTTAGATCATGTTAAATATGTATGTATAATTATCATATATTGTATAGTTCGTGATATCATCGGTCAAACTAGACGGTCAAACGTTGTGTAAAACTCTTTTCAAAAACATAAGTCTCAACAATTTGGATTGCTTATCATGTTGGTAAGGTTTAATTTATGTAAATATTAATCTCATAAGTATAGAACGATCGGAAAAGTGCGGGTCGTTACAGTAAAACAAGATTGGATAATTTTTCTCATTTTAGCTACGTAAAAATTGGTAACAAATCTATTCCAACCATAACTTAATCAACTTGTATTATATATTATGTAATCTTGAGATACCATAGACACGTATACAATGTTTCGACCTATCATGTCGACACATCTATATATATTTCGGAACAACCATAGACACTCTATATGTGAATGTTGGAGTTAGCTATACAGGGTTGAGGTTGATTCCAAAATATATATAGTTTGAGTTGTGATCAATACTGAGATACGTATACACTGGGTCGTGGATTGATTCAAGATAATATTTATCGATTTATTTCTGTACATCTAACTGTGGACAACTAGTTGTAGGTTACTAACGAGGACAGCTGACTTAATAAACTTAAAACATCAAAATATATTAAAAGTGTTGTAAATATATTTTGAACATACTTTAATATATATGTATATATTGTTATAGGTTCGTGAATCAACAGTGGCCAAGTCTTACTTCTCGACGAAGTAAAAATCTGTGAAAGTGAGTTATAGTCCCACTTTTAAAATCTAATATTTTTGGGATGAGAATACATGCAGGTTTTATAAATGATTTACAAAATAGACACAAGTACGTGAAACTACATTCTATGGTTGAATTAACGAAATCGAATATGCCCCTTTTTATTAAGTCTGGTAATCTAAGAATTAGGGAACAGACGCCCTAATTGACGCGAATCCTAAAGATAGATCTATTGGGCCTAACAAACCCCATCCAAAGTACCGGATGCTTTAGTACTTCGAAATTAATATCATATCCGAAGGGTGTCCCGGAATGATGGGGATATTCTTATATATGCATCTTGTTAATGTCGGTTACCAGGTGTTCACCATATGAATGATTTTTATCTCTATGTATGGGATGTGTATTGAAATATGAAATCTTGTGGTCTATTGTTACGATTTGATATATATAGGTTAAACCTATAACTCACCAACATTTTTGTTTACGTTTAAAGCATGTTTATTCTCAGGTGAATATTAAGAGCTTCCGCTGTTGCATACTAAAATAAGGACAAGATTTGGAGTCCATGTTTGTATGATATTGTGTAAAAACTGCATTCAAGAAACTGATTTCGATGTAACATATTTGTATTGTAAATCATTATGTAATGGTCGTGTGTAAACAAGATATTTTAGATTATCATTATTTGATAATCTACGTAAAGCTTTTTAAACCTTTATTTATGAAATAAAGGTTATGGTTTGTTTTAAAAATGAATGCAGTCTTTGAAAAACGTCTCATATAGAGGTCAAAACCTCGCAACGAAATCAATTAATATGGAACGTTTTTAATCAATAAGAACGGGACATTTCAGTTGGTATCAGAGCGTTGGTCTTAGAGAACCAGAATTTTGCATTAGTGTGTCTTATCGAGTTTGTTAGGATGCATTAGTGAGTCTGGACTTCGACCGTGTTTACTTGAAAAATGATTGCTTAACAAATTTTGTTGGAAACTATATATTTTTAACATGTGAATATTATGTGATATATTAATCTCTTAACACGTTTGATATTATGTGATAGATGTCTACCTCTAGAACAAGTCCCATTGACTCACCTAATAATAATGAAGAGTCAAATGTAAATTGGAATGATTCGTGGACTGATTCACAAGTTCCCGAAGAGGAACCGGAAGAAGAGTCGGAACCAGAAGAAGAATCGGAACCGGAAGAAGAATCAGAACAGGATGAAGAAATAGAACCGGTGGGGGAAATAATAAAACGGTTAAGTAAAAGAAAATCCTCAACCAACCGACCAAGGTTAATTATGGTCAATGGTGTTTCCGCTAAGGAAGCAAAATATTGGGAGGATTACCAATTCTCCGATGAATCGGATTTTGACGAGAATTACGATGATGTTATAGAAATTACCCCAACTGAATTTAAAAACGCAAAAGAAAATAATAAGGGAAAGGGCATAAAAATAGAGAAATCTAATTCCAACCCCGATGAACTTTATATGTATCGTCAACCCCCGAAGTCCTTAAGTTGTAACAATGACCCGGGAACCTCTAAACCACCAGGTTTTTCTAAACCAATGTGAAAAACGACGGCTCGTATTAGGGGAACATCATATATCCCTAGAAACTTGGCAAAACGAACCAAAACCGAAGAAGAAGAAACAAGCGAGTCGGAATAAGATAGTTGTATTCGTGTGGTGTAATATATGTAATATAGTGTGCTTATGCTTTATGATATATGTAAAAATTGCTTGTATTAATAAGTATTTTTTTTATGAATCTAACTCTTGTCTATTTTACAGTATAAAAACACAAAATGGATAGACAACCCAATATTTTAAGAGACCTACCCGGAGACATGATTGATGAAATCTTGTCTAGAGTCGGTCAGAATTCTTCGGCATAACTATTTAAGGCGAGATCAGTTTGTAAGACATTCGAAGAACGTTCCAAGAATGCCTTGGTTTATAAAAGGCTTTCGTTCGAAAGATGGGGGATATCACATTGGGAAATCCATAAGTTACGATGTGTTTACTTTGACGCATATATTGCGGGGAACCCAAATGCTATTTTACGCAATGGGTTAAGAAATTATTTTGACTCAATATATCCGAATATTAGACTTCGTGATTTAGAAAAAGCGGCTAACATGCAACATAAAGAAGCATGTTATGCTTACGGATTAGTAATGTTCGCTTCTCACCAAAGTGAGAACAAGAACATCGGCCTACAACTATTAAACAAAACGTTCCCACAAGTGACGGAGTCGGTAATTGGGGTAAGAAATGAGGTTTTTAGATTGTTACGGGACTGTTGGACATTACGTAACCCTCGTCCATTTGACGACGTTACAACACGCTGTCTTATCAACAGGCCATAATGGTTATGTTCCACAAGACCAAGGATGGGAAGTAATCCTAGTAAAACCAGAATGCATGACTTGTTTCTGGACGTATGAATTACGTGTCTTTATTGCCTTTGCTGAACGACTTGTGTACTAGCTAGAATTATCTTCACAACCATCTTGTATCAAATTTATTGTGTGCTATATTTCATGCTATATGTAAATTAAGCGGTATTGTAAGTTTGTAAAATATTGTGTAAAAGTTTGAACGCGAAATATTATTATAATCAGTTTTTCATATAGAATTGTAGTAGTTGAATTGTATATTAGCTACTAAGTATGAACTTAACGGGTAGGTACTACCCGAATTTAAACTTATAAAACGCTAATATGAAGAAAAAGCTTTTATAAATGAGTTCATATTATGCTACGAAATACTATTAACTACTCTTAATATTCTGTATGATTAACTTGTTCCATTTGACTATTTTGAAGGAAATGGCACCGACTACTCGACACACCGTGAATATGAATGAAGAGGAATTCCGTACTTTTCTAGCTTCAAACATAGCCGCAGTACAGGCTGCGCTACATACCAACAATAACCTTGGATCTAGCAGTACAGGAAATCGTGTAGGATGCACCTACAAAGAATTAACTGCCTGCAAACCTTTGGAATTTGATGGAACCGAAGGACCGATCGGATTGAAACGGTGGACCGAGAAGGTCGAATCGGTGTTTGCCATAAGTAAGTGTACTGAAGAGGACAAAGTGAAGTACGCTACGCATACCTTCACAGGTTCTGCGTTAACATGGTGGAATACCTATCTAGAGCAAGTGGGACAAGACGATGCGTACGTACTACCGTGGTCAGCATTCAAGCACTTGATGAACGAGAAGTACCGTCCCAGAACCGAGGTCAATAAGCTCAAGACAGAACTTAGAGGGTTACGAACCCAAGGATTTGATATTACCACGTACGAAAGACGATTCACAGAATTGTGCCTATTGTGTCCGGGAGCATTCGAAGATGAGGAAGAGAAGATCGACGCGTTTGTGAAAGGATTACCGGAAAGAATCCAAGAAGATATAAGTTCACACGAGCCCGCCTCCATACAACAGGCATGTAGAATGGCTCACAAACTAGTGAACCAGATTGAAGAAAGAATTAAATAACAGACTGCTGAAGAGACCAATGTGAAGCAAGTCAAAAGAAAGTGGGAGGAAAACGGTGATAAGAATCACCAATACAACAACAACAGCAATTACAACAATAATCGCAACAATTATCCCAGCAATCGCAACATCAATCGCAACTACAACAAACGGCCCAACAACAACAACAACAACAACAACAACAACAACAGTAACTACAACAATCATCCCAACAACAATAATAACCGCAACAAAAACAACAATCAGAAGCAGCTATGCCAAAGGTGTGAAAAGTATCACTCGGGGTTCTGCACCAAATTTTGCAACAAGTGTAAAAGAAATGGTCATAGCGCGACGAAGTGTGAGGTCTACGGACCAGGGGTTAATAGAACGAAAGGAACAAATGGTGTCGGAACGAGTAATGGCGGAGGAAGTAGTGTCGGAGCAAGTTATGCCAATGTAGTTTGTTATAAATGTGGAAAACCGGGCCACATTATTAGAAATTGCCCGAACCAGGAGAACACGAATGGACAAGGCCGCAGAAGAGTTTTCAATATTAATGCGGCAGAGGCACAGGAAGACTCGGAGCTTGTTACGGGTACGTTTCTTATTGACAATAAATCTGCTTACGTTTTATTTGATTCGGGTGCGGATAGAAGCTATATGAGTAGAGATTTTTGTGCTAAATTAAGTTGTCCATTGACGCCTTTGGATAGTAAATTTTTACTTGAATTAGCAAATGGTAAATTAATTTCAGCAGATAATATATGTCGGAATCGAGAAATTAAACTGGTTAGCGAAACATTTAAGATTGATTTGATACCAGTAGAGTTAGGGAGTTTTGATGTGATAATCGGTATACACTGGTTGAAAGAAGTGAAAGCAGAGATCGTTTGTTACAAAAATGCAATTCGCATTATACGAGAAAAAGGAAAACCCTTAATGGTGTACGGAGAAAAGGGCAACACGAAGTTACATCTTATTAGTAATTTGAAGGCACAAAAACTAATAAGAAAAGGTTGCTATCCTGTTCTAGCACACGTCGATAAAGTACAAACTGAAGAAAAGAGCATCAATGATATTCCCATTGCAAAAGAATTTCCCGATGTATTTCCGAAAGAATTACCGGGATTACCCCCACATCGATCCATTAAATTTCAAATAGATCTTATACCAGGAGCTGCACCAATAGCTCGTGCTCCTTACAGACTCGCACCCAGCGAGATGAAAGAACTGCAAAGTCAATTACAAGAACTTTTAGAGCGTGGTTTCATTCGACCAAGCACATCACCGTGGGGAGCTCCTGTTTTGTATGTCAAGAAGAAAGATGGTACATTCAGGTTGTGTATCGACTACCGAGAGTTGAACAAACTTACCATCAAGAACCGCTACCCACTACCGAGAATCGACGACTTATTTGATCAACTACAAGGCTCGTCTGTTTATTCAAAGATTGACTTACTTTCCGGGTATCATCAAATGCGGGTGAAAGAAGATGATATTCCAAAGACTGCTTTCAGAACACGTTACGGTCATTACGAGTTTATGGTCATGCCGTTTGGTTTAACTAATGCACCAGCTGTGTTCATGGACCTTATAAACCGAGTGTGTGGACCATACCTTGACAAGTTTGTCATTGTTTTCATTGATGACATACTTATTTACTCAAAGAATGACCAAGAACACGGTGAACATTTGAGAAAGGTGTTAGAAGTATTGAGGAAGGAAGAATTGTACGCTAAGTTTTCAAAGTGTGCATTTTGGTTGGAAGAAGTTCAATTCCTCGGTCACATAGTGAACAAAGAAGGTATTAAGGTGGATCCGGCAAAGATAGAAACTGTTGAAAAGTGGGAAACCCCCAAAACTCCGAAACACATACGCCAATTTTTAGGACTAGCTGGTTACTACAGAAGGTTCATCCAAGACTTTTCCAGAATAGCAAAACCCTTGACTGCATTAACGCATAAAGGGAAGAAATTTGAATGGAATGATGAACAAGAGAAAGCGTTTCAGTTATTGAAGAAAAAGCTAACTACGACACCTATATTGTCATTGCCTGAAGGGAATGATGATTTTGTGATTTATTGTGACGCATCAAAGCAAGGTCTCGGTTGTGTATTAATGCAACGAACGAAGGTGATTGCTTATGCGTCTAGACAATTGAAGATTCACGAGCAAAATTATACGATGCATGATTTGGAATTAGGCGCGGTTGTTTTTGCATTAAAGACTTGGAGGCACTACTTATATGGGGTCAAAAGTATTATATATACCAACCACAAAAGTCTTCAACACATATTTAATCAGAAACAACTGAATATGAGGCAGCGTAGGTGGATTGAATTGTTGAATGATTACGACTTTGAGATTCGTTACCACCCGGGGAAGGCAAATGTGGTAGCCGATGCCTTGAGCAGGAAGGACAGAGAACCCATTCGAGTAAAATCTATGAATATAATGATTCATAATAACCTTACTACTCAAATAAAGGAGGCGCAACAAGGAGTTTTAAAAGAAGGAAATTTAAAGGATGAAATACCCAAAGGATCGGAGCAGCATCTTAATATTCGGGAAGACGGAACCCGGTATAGGGCTGAAAGGATTTGGGTACCAAAATTTAGAGATATGAGAGAAATGGTACTTAGAGAAGCTCATAAAACCAGATACTCAATACATCCTGGAACGGGGAAGATGTACAAGGATCTCAAGAAACATTTTTGGTGGCCGGGTATGAAAGCCGATGTTGCTAAATACGTAGGAGAATGTTTGACGTGTTCTAAGGTCAAAGCTGAGCATCAGAAGCCATCAGGTCTACTTCAACAACCCGAAATCCCAGAATGGAAATGGGAAAACATTACCATGGATTTCATCACTAAATTGCCAAGGACTGCAAGTGGTTTTGATACTATTTGGGTAATAGTTGATCGTCTCACCAAATCAGCACACTTCCTGCCAATAAGAGAAGATGACAAGATGGAGAAGTTAGCACGACTGTATTTGAAGGAAGTCGTCTCCAGACATGGAATACCAATCTCTATTATCTCTGATAGGGATGGCAGATTTATTTCAAGATTCTGGCAGACATTACAGCAAGCATTAGGAACTCGTCTAGACATGAGTACTGCCTATCATCCACAAACTGATGGGCAGAACGAAAGGACAATACAAACGCTTGAAGACATACTACGAGCATGTGTTATTGATTTCGGAAACAGTTGGGATCGACATCTACCGTTAGCAGAATTTTCTTACAACAACAGCTACCATTCAAGCATTGAGATGGCGCCGTTTGAAGCACTTTATGGTAGAAAGTACAGGTCTCCGATTTGTTGGAGTGAAGTGGGGGATAGACAGATTACGGGTTCGGAAATAATACAAGAAACTACCGAGAAGATCATCCAAATTCAACAACGGTTGAAAATCGCCCAAAGTCGACAAAAGAGCTACGCTGACATTAAAAGAAAAGATATAGAATTTGAAATTGGAGAGATGGTCATGCTTAAAGTTGCACCTTGGAAAGGCGTTGTTCGATTTGGTAAACGAGGGAAATTAAATCCAAGGTATATTGGACCATTCAAGATTATTGATCGTGTCGGACCAGTAGCTTACCGACTTGAGTTACCTCAACAACTCGCGGCTGTACATAACACTTTCCACGTCTCGAATTTGAAGAAATGTTTTGCTAAAGAAGATCTCACTATTCCGTTAGATGAAATCCAAATCAACGAAAAACTCCAATTCATCGAAGAACCCGTCGAAATAATGGATCGTGAGGTGAAAAGACTTAAGCAAAACAAGATACCAATTGTTAAGGTTCGATGGAATGCTCGTAGAGGACCCAAGTTCACCTGGGAGCGTGAAGATCAGATGAAGAATAAATACCCGCATCTATTTCCAGAAGATTCGTCAACACCTTCAACAGCTTAAAATTTCGGGACGAAATTTATTTAACGGGTAGGTACTGTAGTGACCCGAACTTTTCCATGTTTATATATATTAATTGAGATTGATATTTACATGATTAAATGTTTCCAACATGTTAAGCAATCAAACTTGTTAAGACTTGATTAATTGAAATATGTTTCATATAGACAATTGACCATCCAAGTTGACCGGCGATTCACGAACGTTAAAACTTGTAAAAACGACATGACGATATATATATGGATATACATATGGTTAACATGAGATTATGATAAGTAAGTATCTCCATAAGTATATTAACAATGAGTTATATACATATAAACAAGATTACTAACTTAAGGATTTCGAAACGAGACATATATGTAACGATTATCGTTGTAACGACATTTAAATGTATATATATCATATTAAGATATATTAATATATCATAATATCATGATAATATAATAATTTAACATCTCATTAGATATAATAAACAATGGATTAACAACATTAATTGAGATGGTTAACTTAAAGGTTTCAAAACAACACTTACATGTAACGACTAACGATGACTTAACGACTCAGTTAAAATGTATATACATGTAGTGTATTTAGATGTATTAAAATACTTTTGGAAGACTTCAAGACATATATCAAAACACTCATACTTAACGAAAATGGTTACAGTTACTTTCCCATTCTTTTCTTTCATCAAGAATTCTAGTCGTATTTTTACCCGTATTATACACAGCTTCAAAACGTACTTACTATGGGTATATACCAATAGGAACTAGCATGGGATTACACTCTTGATTATGTCATGTATGACTAATCAATTTTAACTTCTACCATGAGCTAGTCAACTAACTAGAACTCCTTTTAACCCCACTCACCACTCACCAATTACCACTCATCATTCACTCCATTTCACTTCCAATTCTCTTTCTAATTCTCTCTCAACACACCCACACTATTATGAACGTATTTTTCCAGTATTTAATCATCATCTTCATCAAAAATCACTTCAAGAATCAAGCTATAATCATCATAGGAAGAACACTTCAAGAACACTTCAAAAATCCCTTCAAGTTTACTAATTTACTTCCAAGCTTTCTAATCCATTCCAAGTAATCATCTAAGATCAAGAAACCTTTGTTATATATGGTAGGTTATCTTTCTTATTCAAGGTAATATTCATATTCAAACTTTGATTCAATTTCTATAACTATAAACTATCTTAATTCGAGTAAAAATCTTACTTGAACTTGTTTTTGTGTCATGATCCTACTTCAAGAACTTTCAAGCCATCCAAGATCCTTTGAAGCTAGATCATTTCTTGTCACTTCCAGTAGGTTTACCTACTAAACTTGAGGTAGTAATGATGTTCATAACATCATTCGATTCATATATATAAAACTATCTTAGTCGAAGGTTTAAACTCGTAATCACTAGAACATAGTTTAGTTAATTCTAAACTTGTTCGCAAACAAAAGTTAATCCTTCTAACTTGACTTTTAAAATTAACTAAACACACGTTCTATATCTATATGATATGCTAACTTAATGATTTAAAACCTGGAAACACGAAAAACACCGTAAAACCGGATTTACGCCGTCGTAGTAACACCGCGGGCAGTTTTGGGTTAGTTAATTAAAAATTATGATAAACTTTGATTTAAAAGTTGTTACTATGAGAAAATGATTTTTATTATGAACATGAAACTATATCCAAAAATTATGGTTAAACTCAAAGTGGAAGTATGTTTTCTAAAATGGTCATCTAGACGTCGTTCTTTTGACTGAAATGACTACCTTTACAAAAATGACTTGTAACTTATTCTTCCGACTATAAACCTATACTTTTTCTGTTTAGATTCATAAAATAGAGTTCAATATGAAACCATAGCAATTTGATTCACTCAAAACGGATTTAAAATGAAGAAGTTATGGGTAAAACAAGATTGGATAATTTTTCTCATTTTAGCTACGTGAAAATTGGTAACAAATCTATTCCAACCATAACTTAACCAACTTGTATTGTATATTATGTAATCTTGAGATACCATAGACACGTATACAATGTTTCGACCTATCATGTCGACACATCTATATATATTTCGGAACAACCATAGACACTCTATATGTGAATGTTGGAGTTAGCTATACAGGGTTGAGGTTGATTCCAAAATATATATAGTTTGAGTTGTGATCAATACTGAGATACGTATACACTGGGTCGTGGATTGATTCAAGATAATATTTATCGATTTATTTCTGTACATCTAACTGTGGACAACTAGTTGTAGGTTACTAACGAGGACAGCTGACTTAATAAACTTAAAACATCAAAATATATTAAAAGTGTTGTAAATATATTTTGAACATACTTTAATATATATGTATATATTGTTATAGGTTCGTGAATCAACAGTGGCCAAGTCTTACTTCTCGACGAAGTAAAAATCTGTGAAAGTGAGTTATAGTCCCACTTTTAAAATCTAATATTTTTGGGATGAGAATACATGCAGGTTTTATAAATGATTTACAAAATAGACACAAGTACGTGAAACTACATTCTATGGTTGAATTATCGATATCGAATATGCCCCTTTTTATTAAGTCTGGTAATCTAAGAATTAGGGAACAGACACCCTAATTAACGCGAATCCTAAAGATAGATCTATTGGGCCTAACAAACCCCATCCAAAGTACCGGATGCTTTAGTACTTCGAAATTAGTATCATATCCGAAGGGGGTCCCGGAATGATGGGGATATTCTTATATATGTATCTTGTTAATGTCGGTTACCAGGTGTTCACCATATGAATGATTTTTATCTCTATGTATGAGATGTGTATTGAAATATGAAATCTTGTGGTCTATTGTTACGATTTGATATATATAGGTTAAACCTATAACTCACCAACATTTTTGTTGACGTTTAAAGCATGTTTATTCTCAGGTGAATATTAAGAGCTTCCGCTGTTGCATACTAAAATAAGGACAAGATTTGGAGTCCATGTTTGTATGATATTGTGTAAAAACTGCATTCAAGAAACTGATTTCGATGTAACATATTTGTATTGTAAACCATTAAGTAATGGTCGTGTGTAAACAAGATATTTTAGATTATCATTATTTGATAATCTACGTAAAGCTTTTTAAACCTTTATTTATGAAATAAAGGTTATGGTTTGTTTTAAAAATGAATGCAGTCTTTGAAAAACGTCTCATATAGAGGTCAAAACCTCGCAACGAAATCAATTAATATGGAACGTTTTTAATCAATAAGAACGGGACATTTCAGGCCATGTGGTGACGCCCATCCAGAGGCGCCCTGTATGCAAGAAAATGAGCGTACACAGGGGAAAAAATGCTCTAAAAAGTTTCTAAAACCATTTAAGCAAGAAACTTTCTTTGATAAGGATGGTTACGTTCACTACCGACGACGAAGAACAGGAATTGAGACACAACGATTTGGTGTGGACCTTGATAATACGTACGTTGTACCCTATAACCGTCTATTATGCTTAACTTTTCACGCTCATATCAACGTTGAATACTGCTGGTGGAGCATGTTAATTAAGTACCTTTTTAAATACATTTCTAAAGGTGCTGATCGGGTTGCTGCATATGTCACAAGCAACTCACCTGCTGCTGGAAAAACATCAACGTCATCACCTCCAATTGTTGATGAAATTCAGAATTTTGTAGACGCGAGATTTATATGTCCCCATGAAGCAGCATGGCGTATTTTCAACTTCCCAGTTCATTTTAGAGAACCTGCTGTACAAATTTTAGCAGTTCACCTCCCTAACATGCAGTTAATTAGGTATCGCGCCAAGCAACCTATTCATTCCATTATTAGCGATCCATTAAGAAAGATGACAACGCTAACTGAATGGTTGACCTATAACACTGAGCATTCAGACGGTTCACACCTTACTTATATTGATTTCCCAAGTGAATTCTATTGGCAGTCTGATGCTAAAATATGGAAAAAAAGATCACCTAATGGAAAAGGAGCAATTGGCCGTTTATCTTATATGCACCCTTCATCAGGTGAGGTATTTTTTTTACGTATGCTTCTCTGTCACAAAAAAGGCTCAACTAACTTTGTTGACCTACGAACCGTCAACAATATAGTATATGATACATACCGAGCAGCGTGTGAGGCTATGGGTCTGTTAGGTAATGACAAAGAATGGGAAACAGCTATCGAAGAAGCAAATGCTACTGCAACCGCTGCTCAAATAAGATCTCTTTTTAGTTATATCTTAGTCTTTTGCGACGTTTCGAATCCAGTAAATCTATGGAAAAAATTCTGGAAAGCAATGTCAGATGACATTCCACTAAAAGCTGCTGCAAAATTGCATTCACAAAGGCTACATATAAATGAACCAGAACTGGAATATTATGTCTTATACGAGATAGAGATACTCCTTAGTTACCAATCCAAGAGTCTCGCCGATTTTGGTTTACCAACAATACCACAAAGATTACTTAAAGACTTAGAAAACCGTTTAATAATGGAAGAAAAATCATATGATAGAGCTGCATTAGCTGCTGAAAGGACGTACCTTTTGCATAGAATAAACGGTGATCAAAAACAAATATATGATTTGGTAATGCAATCAAGTTCCAATAACACTCAAGCCTTAATATTCGTCTATGGCCATGGTGGTACAGGAAAAACTTTCCTTTGGAAGACAATAATTACATCTTTAAGAGCAGAAGGGAAGATTGTGTTAGCTGTTGCATCATCAGGCATTGCTTCCTTGCTACTCCTATCAGGCCAAACAGCACACTCGAAATTCAAACTCCCAATCGAATTAACCGATGAATCAGTGTGTAGTATAAAAAAGAAAACCCAGCTTGCATCTCTTCTACTACAAACTGACTTAATTGTTTGGGATGAAGCTCCAATGAACCACCGTCGTTGTTTCAAAACTCTAGATCGAACTCTTAGGGATTTAACAGAAAAAGATAATCTATTATTCGGTGGTAAATCACTAATTCTTGGCGGTGATTTTCGTCAAACACTTCCTGTGGAAAAACATGGGAACAAAGCAGAAATTATAGATGCTTCAATAGTCTCTTCTAAATTATGGCCTCACTTTAAGTTATTCAAACTGACAGAAAACATGCGTTTATCGAAACCTGGAATGACCAAAACTGAAAAAGAAATGACCTCCAATTTTTCTTCATGGTTACTTGACATCGGCAATGGAACTATAGGAATCCCCGATGAAGAAGACCCAAGAAACACGTCATGGGTTGAAATCCCTGATTCTTATTGTGTAGATGATGATGACAATGAGATAGAAAAGCTTATATCTTTTGTTTATGGTGACGGCTTCTTCCATAACCCTACACCATTACAATTCCAACAAAAGGCAATTGTATGTCCCAAAAATGACGAAGCCGATACAATAAACAAACACATTTTACAAAACATCCCAACAAAATCAATAATATATACTAGCCACGATATAGCTAAACCATACGGAAATGATACAGCAGATTCAGATCTATTATTCCCGCCAGAATACTTAAACACCCTAAATTACCCAAATCTACCACCCCATGAATTAGAACTGAAAGCAGGCGTTCCCGTTATACTTCTAAGAAACATCAGCGTCGCCGGTGGCTTATGTAACGGAACACGAATGATCATAACTCAACTTCGAAGCAAAATGATAGCCGCTGAGATTATAACAGGGACGAGAATCGGAGAAAAAGTTCATCTACCGAGAATAACTCTTATTCATAAAGAAACATCGTTACCTTTTGTATTTAAGAGAATACAATTCCCTGTTAAACTATCATATGCAATGACTATTAATAAGAGCCAAGGGCAATCTTTAAGCAAAATTGGTGTATATTTACCTAAACCCATTTTCTCGCACGGTCAGCTTTATGTGGCTCTATCTAGAGCAACTTCGATAGATGGTCTAAAAGTATTAATCAAACAACAAGAAAAATATGGAAAAAATTATACCAAAAACATAGTTTACAAGGATTTCCTTCTAAATGTAGCCTTACACCAGGTCTTTTATAATATTATATATATATATATATATATATATATATATATATATATATATATATATATATATTTTTCCATCAATTTTATCTAAATTCTACATGTATGATTTACATTATGTACTATGTTTATTATGTCCTATATTTATGCTGACATCTAATATATTTTAAAGTGTTTTATTGTTTCTCTCAACTGTCATTCATACTCATATGTTCAACACCACTACTAATTGTAACTTCAATATGTTTCTATCTCCTTGCAGAATGGAAGAAATAATAACTCCACTAGCGGCACTAAAGCCACATGATATAGGGAAAACAATTGAAGCCAAAGTTTATCGTAGATGGATAATTAAACAACCGCCACATGAAACGGAGCTCGGATACGGTTACATGCTACTAAACAAAGAGGTATTTTCATTACAAAAAACTTTCACCCTTTAAAAATAATTTAGTTACTATAGGTATTCGTTTGGTAAATTTCTTATGTTTGCAATAAATGTTTTTAACTTTTTTACTATCATAAACAAAGACGCCTTTCCTTAATTAAATAATCAAGTTATTTCTCCCGAATCATATATTTAGAATTTGGCTTCCTATCCTTATTTCAGCCTTACATCATACCATTTGATCCATATAGTACTCATCAAAAAATTGTATCCTCCTCTAAAACACATTTCTCTTTTTCCAGGGAAATGCAATACAAGCCATTGCTGAAGATATGAGGTTCTTCAACCTAAAAATCGATCTACACAATGCCTACAGAATGACAGATTTCGTGTGCAATGCATCACTTCCCCTGCAACGTATAGTAGATCATCCAACGACTTTAAAACTCGGGAAAAAAATTACGCAGATAAAACGTATACCAGCCGAAGGATTTCCATCACATTATTTCCGTTTTATTTCACACGATGAGCTTTACACGAGAGCTACTGATAAAAAACAAGAAAAAACAACCTACAACAACCCAGTACTCACAGGTAATATATTTTACAAAAATTACCATATTTACACAGCACAAAAAAATATATATAAACAAATACACCTGAAAACCACAGATTACATGGGTGCAATACACTACATCAGTGGTGTTAACACATATGGAAACATAAACAAAGGATTCAAAAGGAACAGGCGGATCGACATCATCAACTTAAGGTACATGCTAACCATATCAAAATATTATATACACAACTGTTTTGTTACAAAAAAAAATCATAAACTCATACATCTTATCCATACAGCGACACCATTACTCAACTGACAATTTGGGGTGACCTAGCAACTACTTTCGATATGCAGTATTACGAAACCTTACCAAAACCCGTAATAATTGCAGTCTCATCATGCCGGGTAACAAAAAATGAAGGTAACATTCACCACTCTTACAATCATATCCTTTAACAAGCTATCATATATATATATATATATATATATATATATATATATGTATATATGTATGTACATATGTATCTATGTATGTATGCATGTATGTATATATTTATATATGTATATATTTATATACGTATGTATATGTATGTATATGCATATATTTATGAATATATGTATATATGTATATATATTATATATATATATTATGTATGTATGTATATGTATATATTTATTATTATGTATATATTTACGTATGTATGTATATATATATATATTTATGTATGTATGTATATATTTATGTATATATGTATATGTATGTATATATGTATATATGTATGTATATGTATATATTTATGTATGTATATATGTATATGTATATATCATATGACTGCATACCATTTGTTTGCTTTATAATTTCTAACCAACAAATTCAACAGCTGGAAGGCCAGAATTATCAAGCACTCCCGCAACTCACTATTACCTAAACCCAGACATTCCAGAATATCATGAAACAATAAACATGTAAGCACAAACAACATTGAATAAATCTATGTTTCGTTACTCCTTATTTCACCCATGATAATTTATTTTAAGAAAACACAGGTACACACAAAAATACAATGCAAATCCGATGGCTAATATGAACAGGAATCGATGCAAAAACATAGACGAAGCAAAACAAAGAACCAAAGACCGGCTATCTGAATTAATATCAAGGAACCCGAACCTTTATAAAGTAACGAAGGCTCAACTCAATCAACAACTTCAAATCATAGCATATATACACATAACTAATAAGATACAACTTCTTGCAGAGAGCAATAATGACATGTGAAGCGACAATTGAAACGATAGATGAGCACAGAATATGGTGTTATAATGCATGCGACGAGTGCAACAAAAAACTCGACAAGTTTAAAAACGGGATGGGATGCTTGGACCACGGATACAAACCAAACAACTACAGGTAAAAAAAATATTAAAAAATAAAAAATTATACAATGTACTAACATTCAGAATACATATAGGTACTACTTCAGAGTAACTATCAATGACAGTAGTGCAATAGCTGGCTTGACTTTCTTTGATGATGTTGGAGAAAAAATAGTTGGTCATCCATGCCAATCTCTCATAACAGACCCTGATCCAGATAGCCTGAAACCACTGCCACAACAGATAAGAGCACTTAAAGGAACTTCTCATCTTCTTCAATTCCAACACACCGAAAGACAAGGCGAGTTCAAAGCCACCGGTGTCTTCAATTCGCAACAATAAAGTAAGTACTCTAATGAAACACATATTTTCCAATCCCATTTATTAATGTACGAACATCACACAGGACCAACTTCAATCGCAACATGCTCTTCCAGCAACACCATACAAAAAGAGCCCGACACACCACCTAAACTCCCACTTTCATTCAAACCAGGTACATCTACCATATTACACTTTTTTAATATACTTATTGTACACCATCTTTTAACTCAAATTACTTGAATAAAAAAATTAAATTATAACATCGTTACTTAAACAACTTCTTATAAGTTACAGTTCAAAAAAAGTACAAAAATTAATCTTTAAATATAGCACACAAAGTTCCTTCACATTGTAGTCATTCGATTATATCTTTCTATCTATCATCATGATCAGTGGCAATTCCTATTCCAATTGCAGACACGCCAGCGAAATAACATAGGAAACATCAACGACGTACCAAAACACAAACGCACCAAGCGCAAACACCATTCCCTTATGAACCAACTTTTGTAAAACTTTTGTCTACGTAGTTAGTTTATGTAGTCTATAAAGTTATGAACGAAATAGTTAGTTTACGTAATCTATAAAGTTATGTACTTCATATAATTTTGTTATAATAACAAAGTTATGTAATGTACTTTGGATGGTCATCGTAAATTATGTATGTATTTATGTTTCCTCATACACCACCAACAATAACATTCGCAGCAACGCGCGGATAGCGAACACCTTGTTTAATAACAATTTTTTGTAATCGTATAAAAGTGCATGACCGTCACCAGATCATTTACGACCGTATGTGGTGACTTATGATATGATTATAATATAATTATAATAAAATAAATAATAAATATATACTGAGTAATATGTAATCACTAACTTTTCCTTTCTTTTAGTTTCCTTTCAACTTGAGAATTCTCATAAAATATTTTAGGTTACAATCCTTTCCGGCCTTATTACCTCTTCTCTTTTCCACCTCACTCCTTTTCACCCAGAATTGATAAAAAAAAATTATGTTACAATCCTTTCCATCCTTATTCAATATGTCATTGAAAGTTTGCAAATCAATGCTTGCCGATCTATTCATTATATGTGTGTATTTATACATGAAAGGGAATCCTACCTCTGAACAATTTCCCCAACATAATAGGGATATACAACCTATTCTAAATATCAAGGTTGTAAAAGTCGTGAGTCGGGGACGCATCGGTCGAGACCTAAAAAGGACGCGTCGGCCGAGTCGGGGGACGCGTCGGGGACGCATCGGTCGTTGACAAACGTTGACTTTATTAATAATTTCTTAAATATATATTTATATATATGTAAAATAGTTGATTATGTACCATAAATTTCTTAAATAAGAACTTGAATATAAAAACAATCAAACTTCAAACTCAATTAATGTTATCGAGTACATAATCAGTAAGGACACAGAGAAAAGAGCGGCCCAAAATATGAAAACAAACCCTAATTTTAAAATATATCAGATGTTGACGAAAATTTAACTGACTTTGACCGTTTCTGACCGTCTTTGACAGACTTTGACCGAACTTTTAGCTCTGACCGTCTTTTGAGTCGTTTTCAGAAAAAACGGGACGGAGAACCCAAAAAAACGACGCATCGGCCGACCCGTCAGTCAAGTCGGACGAATTTTACAACACTGCTAAATATACAATGATTTGATAGATAATTACAAATAATAAAAGATATCATAATCATTTCCATATACATCGGCTAATACACCCACGCAGTCGAAACGAGATGTAATCGGACGTTGAGACTGGATCGAAAGTCATCAAATAAAACTTGAGGTAGTCCTTTGGTGAAGATATCCGCAATCGGATACCGAGAAGGAACATGTAGTACACGTACTTGTCCTCGAGCTACCTTTTCCCGAACACAATGAATGTCTAACTCAATATGCTTCGTTCGCTGACGTTTAACGAGATTACTCGACAGATACATAGCGGAGACATTGTCACAATACACAATCATAGCTTTAGTAATCGGGTTATGAAGCTCCAATAATAAATTACGTAACCAACATGACTCAGAAACGACATATGCGAGACACCACGATATTCTGCTTCGGCACTAGAACGTGACAAAGTCGACTGACGCTTGGAAAACCACGAGACCTAATTATCCCCAAAATAGACGCAATATCCGGATGTGGAACGTCGTGTGTCTGGATACCCTGCCCAATCGGCATCAGTATATGAGACAAGATGATGCGTGGGGCTACGATTAAGATGCAAATTGTAAGTGATAGTGCCCTGTATATACCGCAAGATGCGTTTCATAGCATCCATGTGGATAGTGTGCGGAGCATGCATATGTAAACAAATTTGCTGAACAACATAAGAGATATCAGGACGAGTAAACGTAAGGTATTGTAAGGCACCTTCTAAACTCCTGAAGTATGTCGGATCATGGTACGATGAACTAGCCGCAGCCGTAGCACTTTGTTTAAGTTTAGTGTCCACCGGGTTTTTAGATGGTTTACATGTGATCATGACAGCCCGATCAAGTATCTCACGTGCATATTTAGATTGATTGAGGAAAAGACCATTCGACGTACGAGTGACTTCAATGCCCAAGAAATATTGAAGAGGACCAAGATCCTTCATAGCAAACTCACAGGATAAATAACTAAGGATATGCTGTCGAAGCACTATGTTATCGAAGCACGTAAGATGATGCAGTGATAATAATATCGTTGACATAGAGTAACAGATATGCAGTATCTCGACCATGCTGATAAACAAACAAAGAGTGATCATACTTACTATGAGTAAATCGAATAATGGATACAAAGTGGGAAAACCTTTGATACCATGCTCGCGGAGCTTGTTTAAGACCATACAGAGACTTCTTCAAGTGACACACATGATGTGGAAAACGTGGATCCCAAAACCCTAACGGTTGATGCATGTAGACAGTCTCATGTAAGTGACCATGAAGAAAGGCGTTTTTCACATCTAATTGATGAATCTGCCATAATTCGACAAAGCTAGAGAAAGAACCACCCGAATCGTAGCCGGTTTAACCACCAGGCTAAAAGTCTCGATACAATCAACTCCAACCTGTTGTGACCTGCCATCACCAAATAGACGCGCTTTATAGGCTCAAAAGAACCATCATAGTTAAATTTATGCTTAAAAATCCGCATTGATCTAATGATATTCATATTAGGACGACGAGGAGCGAGCTCCCAAGTCCCATTTTTAATAATTGCATCAAACTCGTCGGCTATGGCATTTTTCCAATTAAGGTCATATAGTGCGTCCCGAGGATTTCGGGGAATGGGAGAAGGAAAGGTGGTAGTTAAAAGATTAAATGGGATTTTTGGTTTGGTAATGCTAGTCATACTACGGGTAGTGATTGATCGAGGAGGTGGATGAGGTGATGACGGAGTTGAGTTATTTGTATGAGAAGTGGATTGGGTAAAAGAGCTGTGGGCCGGAGAATTTTGGCTCGATGGAACTGTTTAGGCCGTAGAAGGGAGGTCCGAAGAAGAAGAGGAGGCAGAATTTATGTAACTTTGAGCTGAGGATCAATGGGCCGAGGGGTTAACGGGTGAGAAGGAAGTGTTTGTGGATGAAAGTTAGTTAAAGCAGTAGGTTTCGAAGACTTTGAAGCAAAGGGAAAAAGGATTCTTCAAAAAGAACGTGTCGAGATATGAGAATTTTCTACGAGTGAATGTCATAACATTTATATCCTCGATGAGACGGGGGATATCCCACAAACACACATGGAGTAGAGTGGGGTTGTAATTTGTGAATTGTGGTGGAGGGATGAAAAGGGTAACATAAACATCCGAAAACATGTAGATGTCCATAGGAGGGTTGGAGAGCGTATAGGATATATTTGGGAGAGTAGTGGTTAAGTATTTTAGTAGGAAGAATATTGAGAATGTAGGTAGCTATAGAGAGCGCGTGGTGCCAGAAATTTTGGGGTATGGAGGAATGAGCAAGCATGGTGCGAAGAATATTATTTATGACGCGAATTTTGCGTTCGGCTTTGCCATATTGAGAAGATGTGTGAGGATAATAAAAATGGAAAATCATACCATTTTGTTGGCAAACTGGTGGAAGGAAGAGTTATTGTATTCAGTTCCGTTATCGCATTACAAAGCTTTTATGGATTTTGAAAATTGTGTTTTAACGTATGTATAGAAAGTTAGGAAGGTGGGATATACTTTAGACTTATGGCTAATAGGAAATGTCCATAGAAAATTTGAGTAATCATCTAAGAAAAATACATAATATTTGTGACCCGACGAGCTTACTACGGGTGAGGTCCAAACATCGCTATGAATAATCTCAAACAGAGAAGTAGTAAAAGAAGTAGATTCATAAAATGGCAACTTAATATGTTTACAAGGACACATGACTCACATAAAGGTGAGTTTTTATTACAACAAGAATTAATAAACTTTTTATTATTTAGAAAACGTTAAACATTTACTTCGGGATGACAAAGACGATAGTGCCAGAGGTCTTGATTAACATCAAGGAAGGTGGAAGGTTTGCATAGAGAGCGAAGTGCGAAATTGTTGATGGGGTAGAGGTCTCCAGAGCTATTGCATCTCATGAGTGGAATTTTTGTCCTGAAATCCTTTACAGTAAATCCAAAAGGATCAAAACAAACAGATAAAGAATTTTCAGTAGATAGTCGGCGAACAGAAATAAGGTTTTTAATTAGATGGGAAGCATGTAATACATTTTTAAGTAAAAAGGGTGGATACGAATAAGGAAGAGTAGTATGACCGAAACCTTGAATCGGAAGACTATTGCCATTACCAACAATAATATTTTTATTGATGCGCATATTAAAATTACGAGTGAGAGTACCTCGAGAACCTGTCATGTGCGAAGAAGCACCTGTGTCCATATACTAGATGTTATCCGGTAGATTGAGAGACATCGTATATAGTGTCTGATCAATGCCAGTGGGTGCATAAGTGTAAGCGGCATCAGACTGGGCCATCTATGCTTGCTGGCCCAAGTATTCCAGCAGTTGGTGATGGGTTGGTTGGCCTGGTCCACGGACCAGTTGGATAGGGGCAAGGTGCTGAACCGTTCCAAGGAGGTGAGGCCCAAATAAGAGTAGTCCAATTATTTTGAGTCCATGGTGCAAAACCTCTCGGCCCAAAAAATTGGGGTTATTGTTGTAGTTGTTGTTGTAATACCCACCGTAGCTACCTGAATTTCTCCCACGACCCCGTCCATTGCTCCTACCACCTCTGTTGCAGGATCGTCCACCTCTTCCTCGATTAAAACTCCCATTGCTCCGAACCCATTAAATTAGTGATTTCTCCTCCCGTTGTTTGTGACCGAAGAATCGTTGGATTCCGTGGTGCTGATTAGTCCGGTCACCGATTGTGCAATGGCGGCCATAACAGTTTGTCTTGCTTTCCTCGATTCTTCAAGTACCAGTTTGCTGCGTGCATCATAAAATGACGGAAGAGGTTCGGTTTGGGTGATTTGGGAGGCGACGACTTCATAAGCCCCATTGATGAAGATCAAAGGATCCGTTGAAAGACAAACGCTCTTCACAACAATAAATTAAAACACAAACGTGATTTAAAAGAATGCAATATCAATTCTTAATCAAATAATAATAATATTATTATTACCCTTACATACCGAAAGCCACCCCCTTACATACCGAAAGCCACCAGGCTTTCACTCGTTTTGATCGCCCTCCCCCACATCCATTTTTCAAAACGACATCTTCCAAAAAAATATAAGCTGGAAAAAGAAAAAAGAAAAAAGAAAAAAAAAACCACATCCCGTTCTTCTTCTCCTCTCTCCTCTGCTTACCCTCACCCTACCCTTTGTTCCAGATTGTTCGCTGCACGAGCAGGACCGGCCGCAACCATCGCCACCCCACACACCAGAGCCATCATCGCCACCACAGCCATCATCGCCACCACAGCCATCACCTCCGCTCCCACCACAGCCACCATCGCCACCATCGCCACCACAGCCACCACGATCGCCGTCCAGGTATGTTTTTTTTTTTTTTTTTTTTTTTTTTATTCACCTCCCTGTTTTTTGGTTGGATTTGTAGGTTTATTTTAGGGTTTTTGTTTTGATTCTCGACTTGGGTTATGCTATGCTTTCTTTCGATTTACAGTTACTAATGGTTCTTACTTGAAGAAAATTAGAAAGAAGGAATTATGTATTAGGTTTGTTGATAGAAATTAGCAAATAGTAGCAGTGTGTATATTTTGGTTTCTTTTAGTTTTGAGTCAAATTTTTGATTTCTTTTATAGTTTTGATTTGTATTTGGGGATAATTGTAGGTGTACGTGATATTGAGTTTATGTGTAGATTATTGATTTGAATTATCTAATTTACAGACCAAAAAACGGCAGCCACCACCGTTGGTCAATTTGATGTTTTGGCTTCTGACTTTCTGAGATTGGAAGGTATTAATATATTATATGTAATATGAGATTTCTATTTTGATTTTTCTGGAGGTATGGTGTTTCGGTTTTTACTAAGTTGTTATAATAAGAAGGTGATGCAGTGATTGTTTTTATTATTTCTGTTGTTTAGCAAATATGTCAGGTACATTTGATAAATTGGACTCAAAGTACATCACATGTTGTTTTAATGTGGTTAACTGTTTTTTATATCAAATGTGCTATATGATTTTAGCAAGTGGCTTTGTCTTTTTAAAAATTAAAGGTGTTGTATGATTTCAACACATAATGCCTTTTGATCAGAAGGGTCATATTAGTCAAATAGTTTTATGATGAAGATTTGTAGCTGCAATGACTCATGGACGATTAAGATTTTAACTCATGAAGGTGTTAGCAGTAAGGATGCTTATTTGCTAAATACTAAGATGTAATAATAAGTTGCATGCTATCTAACCTATTTTTTCTATCGGAAGTTTGTATAAAATGAAGTCGCTTTGAAAAACGTACGCTTAATATTTTTTATTACAGTTTAGGTTGCAAAAGTACCATGTATAACATGTTAGCCAACCCATCCATTTAACCACTTTCAGCTACATGTAATTAAGCATGATGCACGCTGCAAGTGCAATGCATTTTTTCAAGGAAGAATTTAACCAATATGGTTGCTATTTTATCGAAGTTCTTTCCTCTTTTTATCATTAAAATTGCAATCCAACTTTAGATTAACAGGTCTATACTTCTTAAAGCACGTGACGCTTCTAAGGAGCAGGAGGTTTGGCAGATCTGTAAAGATGATTTTACTACATCAATTTGCAACAATTAGGTAGTTAGAGGTTTTCATTACTAATATAAATGACAATTGATGAAGCGACTGAAAATTATTGTGTTCATGGAGCCAACTTTTAGCTTCATCGTTCACAATCGTTTAGCCACATGTTATCTCAGGTTATTCATTACTGGACACAATTCATACGTTTTATTCTTCTTATTGATCACACTACATTATTCATATTTTTGTTTTATTGTGTGTAGAACACAGTTGGGAAAGTGGAAGTTACTCTATGTTCGTAAGTGCTTAATCATTTCAAAGGTTTGGTCATCAGCACCAACAACCTCGCCATCTTCTGCTTAATCATCTCAAAGGTTTGGCCATCAGATACATCTACATTTGCTTTCAATTTTTCATATGATGACTTGATGGGTTGATTAATTAGGAATTTAGATATTGAAATTAAATGAAAGCTAGGTAAATGAAATACTTAACTGGAAATTGTTAATCATTTTTGTGGTTATCTGTCTGAAACTATAGATTCTTATGTTAGTTTCTACAATGTGTTCCATTATATGGTCGCGTGACATTTTAGCTTAGGTGGGATTTTAGTTTTAATTTGTCAGTTCTACAATGTTGTTTTCTTTTTTCTTTTTCTTTTTTTAATGATTATTAATTGAAATTGAGTTGGTATAGTAATTGCAATCTATATATGTGTTGGTACTTTGAATATGTTTCTAACTTTTTGAAGTCTACAAATATTCTTTTGTTCATTTTGATCTGAAGTGTTAACTAATTCAATAGAATTACATAAGTTTGATACACAACCATTGTATCACCTCCATCGTCCACACCACCGCCGCCGCTGTCACCATCGGCACCGCCACCACCATCGGCACCGCCACCACCATCCCCGGCCTCATCCCATCCATCCATTCCGATAAAGGGAGGGGGGGGGGGGGGGGGGGGGGGAATTAGGGTTGACAAACTGAAGCTCTTATTAATTGGTAAGTTTCCAATGGCTATCTGAATATTTTTTAGTTTATACTTGCTTCTTTTTCTTCTATTTGTTGTTAGTTTCCTTTAAAAGTAAGGTTAATCTACAGATTATACAAGGAAAGATATCGACCTTTGATGGGGGCTCTCACAGGTCTACTCGCTAGTGTATGTGCAGATTATGATGGTAAAGAGTCCATTATAGAATTGGCAATTTGGATTTTGAAATCAAGTAAGTTTGTATTTTCGGTTGCTTAACTAAAATTTGCACCTTAATTATTGTTCTAGGGCTGTGTTTTCATTTTATTGAATGACAGGGACTATACTGCATCTGCAATGTTTTTATTGTAGTTATGGAAAGAAGGGGAAAGTTGGATTGCATTTACATAATCATTCATCCTTAGGACTCATGTGCCTTTGTTGCAAGTGAATAAGGTAAATTAAGTGTCATGGTTTACAAGTGAATAAGATAATTTAAGTGCCATGGTTTGCAAGTGAATTCGATATAGATTAAACAGCAAAATTTGGTGTTCTAATATGATATTGCAAGTTTTATCATAAATGGTAAGTTTAAGCTGATAGCATAATACTTTAAAAAAATTAGCCACTACCATAATTACAAGTCCATTATTTTGAGCGGGTGCTTTATAAGACCGATTTCAAATGGATCGGCTATTAATCTCACGTTTAATACTGTCAGCAACCCTGCACAGAAGCACAATAATAATGAACCACGGACAACTCTGACGTCAGTGCGGTGACCGACCTCTAATGGTAATAAATTCTTGCTATCTATAACGATTGTGAAGTCTTAGCCATGTCATACATGATTGCAGATGTCTCCAACGCCTTTGACAACTTCTTCACTATGGTTAACAAACTGACCAGTCATGAGTCGTGATAGTGCTGGTGGTTGACACGAGTTACTCATTTACTACAATTTTGGATACATTTTCTTAATTTTCAATATTTTGATTCTATGTTTCTTTAGATTCATTGTTGTAATTAGTTGAATTCATTCAACATGTTTTTACTCTTATATAGTTACTTAGTTAGTTACTTTATACGGATGCATGATGGACTTTTTTTCCTCAGGTGGGTAGTGTTGGAGAAAAAAGTGTGAACTTGATAATCGATAGCTATAATGACTAGAAGTGTTTGAATAAGGGAATGGAGGTTATACCCGATGATATTGGAACTATTGGTGTCTCTTCTCTTGAAGAATATGTATGTACTACCTCGACTAATCGACAGTTGATGTGTGATGCTGCAAATGCCGGCTATGGTATGATTCGTATTTTGTTTCAGATTTTCATTGATGTCGGATTTCGATGTCTATTGCTGCTGATGTTGGCTGAAATGTTTCATATGTTATGTTAGGTGATCATTTGATGTCAACTGTAATGGATTGGATGTTGGTGAGTCAAATAATGTGCATTCACATACTATCATTATTGGAGATATACTATTTTGGCTCCATCCAACATCTCATACCACATACAACCACTAAACAAAAACAGTTGTACATCTGCAGGGGCCTCTGTTCACATATCAAGGCACACTCGGCAACATCTACACGACCAAGGAATCGTTCTACGCCGGCTGCCCAGTATATGTAAAAGAAGACTGAAAGGCAAGTTGCCTTACCTGCAGTGATGCTAATTTGAATTGAGATAAAATGATCGAGCGTAATGAACAGTAGCAATTACAATCATATATATATATAGTGATGTTTGTACTAATTGTGGCAATTATACACGATGCAGGAAGCACGTATTTACAGAACTACACCCACAAATGAATCTAAAATAAAACAAAGGACGAGAAGGCCAACAAATATTGCAGCAGGTCCTTATCTTCACATATTATTTGCTGCACTTTTGTAAGCCCACACATGTAAATATTAGTACCACTTCTCATTCTGTTTATATACATAACACTTTTTTATAAGCTATGTAAGTATCTAAAATGTAATCACCAAAAATGTACATCCAAACTAGACCGCCGCAACGCGCGGTCGGTCACTTTTCTAGTTAAAAACAAATAGAGGTAGATGATCTCCAAAATCTACGTACATGTTGGAGTATATATAAATAAATAGACGGATTCTAACCGACCTAGACTTACACGGGATCTAACTTAAGTAATTAAATAATAAATAATTTAAATAAACTAATAGATATATAGTTAATATCACGGAGTAATAGATAATCTTAAAACAAAATAAACTAGCACTCCTTATCTTTAGCTCCAAGCAATTGATTATTTCGGTTCTGCATCACCCGTTCAAACCCGGAGAACCCTTCGATGGGGTTCGACCATAGATCCGACGTTGGCTAGCTGATCAGAAATTGTCTTCAATTCTTGACAATAAGCCGACACATTGGGAAAATTATCCAATTTAGTGTTCAAAAAAGCTTTCTCAAGTGCAAGAGCTCACGAGTGTTTGTTATCATGAAAGATGTTTGGAAGACGGTTCCAAGCTTTCATGGCGGTAGCGTCGGGTTCAAGAATTGCCTGAAGAAGATCTTTGGAGATGGTTGCATATAACCACTGTAATCTGTAAGACGATTGCATCTTGACGATCCCAAACTTCTTTTGTGATTGCAGGTTCGGTACTTTTTGAGGCTTCAGGAGGTTTCTCGGATGTGAGATGATTGATGAATCGTGAGCCCTACAGTGTATTTTGAAAAGCTCACACCATGATGCGTATGAACTTGTTTCCATCTCTAGCTTGATAGGAACGGAGTGGGTGATATGATTAATTGGTTGAGCGATTGGTGTTGTTTTATTATCGGTGGTCATGGTGATTTAATTGGGAGAGGAAGACGATGAATAGCAGAAAAAAAGAATCTACAGTAGTAGAGGATGAGATGCCTATCGAAGATAAATCAAGGTATTGCTCGATACCATGAAAGTTTACAAATCAATGCTTGCCGATCTATTCATTATATGTGTGTATTTATACATGAAAGGGAATCCTACCTCTGACCAACTTCCCCAACATAATAGGGATATACAACATATTCTAAATATACAATGATTTGGTAGATAATTACAAATAATAAAAGTAAAAGATATCATAATATTTTCCATATACATCGGCTAATAGTTATTAATAATTAAGAATTGATCAATTAAGACATAGAGGATCATATATACACTCTAACTAGATTAGCTGTAACGACCCATTTTCGCAACCGGAAAGGGATATCACACTAACGATAATCAATAGGAGAAAAGTTCGTCTAATACAATCATAAGTCATTAAAATACACTAACTGACTGTGCGTTACATAATTAAATTCAAAATAATAATAAATCTTTAAGCAAACTTTTCGACTTCCTTAGGTTCTTCAGAACTCCTTGTCTTGCGTTTCTTTAGTACCTGTCGCATGGAAAGTAAATGCGGTTGAGCGAAAGGCTCGGTGCACAGATACAAACAAAAGAAAAATATATATTTGTTATATAGAAATGTTTTTGCTTTATAAAATCTAAAGTGGGGGTGTTTTGAAAAAAAATACCAAACATGAAGATTTAAATAATATAGAAAGCCACTTGTATATATTTTATAAAATACTTTTTGATAAAACGATGTCTTTGAGATAAGTCAAACGAAGGAAAAGGCTTAACAATAAGAATCAAACGAATAGATAGTTAATGAGATTCAAAAGGATCCAGAGTCGATCGAATTCACACGAATCCAGAGTCAATGGGATTCAAACGAATCCAGAGTCAATGGGATTTTAAATGAATCCAGAGTCAATGGGGTACGATAATTCGAGCTCAATACAATACAGTACAGCGCAGCGCAACGCTACGTTACATTTTGAAATAAGCTATTATGGTAGTAATAAATCGGTTATTAGAATACAAATATCACGGGTGTTATAAAGTCTTTATGTACAAATATTAATTACAATGTGTGGTATAACTCTATCAGTATAACATAATTATATGTTTATTTTCATAAAAAGAAAGGTATACGAATGTATAAAGTAAACTTACTACTATTAAAATCACATAGTATCTTACGAAGTTACAGACTATAGTCTAGGTGTGAGGTTTGTAATACTCCGGTCACTATACTACCTCATATAATGTTGGTGTATTAATTTTATATAATGTAGTGATTGATAGATAGATAGATAGATAGATAGATAGATAGATAGATAGAAGTGTATATTATGTTTCACATTTCTAAGTTTGGTTGACCTTAACTAAAAAGTTAGATAGTTCGGAGGAAAAAAAGGCATTCACAAGAAAAACGAAATATCAAATTAATAACACTTTATCAAAAAAAATCCACTACAAACATCGTCTCCAAATTTTAAATGTGTCATACAATACACTTTGACAAGGCACTCACTTAAAAAACATTATTACAAACATCATTTATAAATGAGTCTTGCAACATTTATAGTTTTCATATTTAGTTACTTATATTAACAAAACTTGACGATTTGTTCCTCTGATATATATTTATTATTTTACAAATCGTTTCATATGTAGATAAACCGTTTAAATTTAACAACACTGCTTAGTTTTAAGGTAATTAAAAGTAAATATATAAATAATTTTGTAACTGTCGTGGATCGCACTGCTTAAAAATCTAGTTAATGTGATTAATCTGGGTTAATTACAATTAAACTAATGAAATTACACGTGAAAGCTCGTTTAAACTAAATAATACGGAGTAGAATAACGAATTTGGGGTAACTGGTAAGTTTCCTCCACCTATTTCTAGGGTTTCTTTTGGACGATGTATTTGACAAATTTGAATATGTCAAAGACACAGCCCATTATATTTCACATACTTAAGGTAATTGTCTTTATAGTTCTTAAAATTTTGTGCTATCTAAAATTCTATGGTTTATTAATGTTTTACTAATTTTTATGGTTAATTTAGTTAAATACTTTTAGTTTATATCATGTATGTACCGTTTAATATACGTATATTTTTTTTCCCGAACGGCGATATAAGCATCACTCAGAGAGGACTTTTAGTTCATATCATCATATCTATTAGTTGTTAAAGTTTGCTTTAGTTTTGCTTGTTGCAACAACGGTTGAAAGGTCAAAGGTGTTTATTGACGATAAAGCTTGTAAAATAAGATATTATTAATTGAATGAATGAATGAATGAAACTATTGAATTATAAACATTTATAATCTAAACATTTTTTGTTAAGCTTGTATTTATTTCTGGGTTAAGCATGTGCAGGGACTGAAGCTGTAATTCTCTTATTCTGATGTTTGGAGGCTGAAGTGTAAAAAGGAAAAGTTTTGTGCAGCCGACTTAAACAAGACTTCAAGGGGGCAAACTGCAAATTGCTAATTTATAAATACTAGTTAAATTATTTTTTAATTTATTCAGTCTTCATATTTTCTGTAATTTTGAGTGATTTCTCTCTCAAATTAGGGTTTGATATTTCTGTTTCAATCTGTGAATTATAACAAGATCAAACTGTATTGATCTTGTTAGTAGTGAATCATAGTGATTCTGAGTGTACTCGATCGTTTATTTTCTTTGTTTTTAATTCGGTTAAATCTCTTGTGATTAGAGATTTCATTCCTCTGTGATTGAAGAATCATATCTTGTTATTCTTTGATTATTTGTTCACGGTATCAGAGCGGCAAGGTTGATTAATTTGATCGTGTTCGTCTTTATTGCATTCTTCTCCTGTTTTTCAATTGAATTGAAAAATTAGGGTTTCTGTGGTTCTTGTTATTCTTCTTTCAGCCGATTGAAAGAAAAGTGTTTCTACTATGCTTGGGTTCGGTTGTTGATCATGTTGGTGCAAGGGTTCATTGATTTGATAAATTAGGGTTTCACTTTAAAACCCTAACTGTGTTCTTCCGCTGCTACTGCTTTATTCTTGGATTCTTCAAAGGGGAGTCTCACGTTTATTTGTGTTTTTTTCTTTTACCTTGTTTGACCAGATCACTACGCCCAACTCTTGATCTAGATCCTTGAGATCTATGAATACCTGATCAAGCGTAGTTTGATCTTGACCATTTTTTACTGTAAATCATCTCTACAGGTTGCCTGGTTAGTAACCAGTCGATTGGGGTTTGTTCTTTCTTTCCTTACAGGTGTCTGATCTGTGGATTTGTTGCTTTTGCTGTGTGCTAATTGTTTTCTGTTTTTTATTAATAGCTATATCTGTTGATTGTCTTTTACTGTGTGTTTACTGTATTTCTTTTCTATTTTCTTCTTCTTTTATCTGTAATCATGTCTGATGATAGTTCTGTTAGTTCTGCTAGTATGACTAAGATTAGTAGTTTAGAGTTTAATGATCCACTTTATCTACATCATAGTGATACATCTGGAGCATCACTTATTACTCAAAAGTTAAAGGGTACTGAAAATTATAATGTATGGTCATGTGCTATCAAACTTGCTTTGCAAACTAAAAACAAATTAGGATTTATTGATGGTTCTTGTCCTAGATATGAATATGAAGATGATGAAGTTTTACTCGGTCAATGGGATAGATGTAATTCTGTGGTGCTTACCTGGATTTTATTGTCTTTATCCGAGGATGTTTATAGTGGCCAAATTTTCTCCAAAACTGCTGAATCTGTCTGGATTGAGTTAAAAGAAACCTATGATAAGATAGATGCTTCTGTTACTTTTAATCTATATCAGAAAATTGATTCATGTAGTCAATCTAGACAATCATTATCTGATTATTATCATAAGTTGAATGCTATGTGGAGACAATTTGATGATATGATTAAAATTGATGATATTGTGTCTGCTAATAAGTCTTTTCAAGAACATGTTCAGTTTTTAAAGCTTATGCAGTTCTTAATGGGTCTTGATGATATTTATGTTCCTATTAGAAGTCAAATTCTCACCTCTGACCCTGTTCCTACTGTTAAAACTGCATTTTCTATTATTTCTAGGGATGAGTCACATAGAATGCATACTTCTTCAAGTTCTAATGTTAGCAAAACACAATCATCTGCTTTCAATTCTAAAACTGTTAATGTTGTTAATAATAACTCTAATAATAACAGAAGAAAATATAAAAATCCACCTTTAAAATGTACTAACTGTAACATGCTTGGTCACACTGTTGAGAGGTGTTTTGAATTAATTGGTTATCCTCCTGGTTATATTAAGAAACTATTTAATCAAGGTGCACCTATGTTTAATAGCAATAATTGTGTTAGTGATAAACATGATACAAGTACTACTAATGTTCAACTTACTAGTGAACATATTATGAAGCTATTTAGTCTTGTTAATGAGAAACCTGCTTACAGTCAAATGGAATCAAACATGTCAGGTATCTTTTAAAATAATAATGTGTTTTTTAATACACATTTTGATAAAAAAATTTCTTCAAACTGTTTTCAATTTAAGTTTGTTTCTAAAGGGTGGATAATTGATTCAGGGGCAAATCAACACATGGTTTCTAATTCTCAAAACTTAAATAATGTTATTGATGTTACTGATTTAAATTTAACTGTTAACCACCCAAATGGTACTGTTGCTAAAATTTTACAAATGGGGAACTTAAGACTGTCTGACACTATTGAACTGTATGATGTGTTGGTTATTCCTCAATACTGTGTTAGTTTATTGTCTGTTAACAAAATGATTAAAGACAGTAATTTAGTTGTGAGTTTTGATAAAAGTAGATGTTATATACAGGATTTAATACATCAAAGGCTAATGGGGATTGGTAGTGAATTTGATGGTCTTTACTTTTTTGATGAAACTTTACATGGTAAGATGTTTAAGAGCAACATGATATATACTAATTTATCTAAACATAAACTCTGGCATGAAAGGTTAGGTCATCCTGCTAATCAAGCTTTAAATGAATTAAGTGATAAACTTGGTTTTAGTAAAGTTAATGATAACACTGAACCTTGTGATACATGTCATAAGGCAAATCAAACAAGAGAACCTTTTCCATTGAGTGAACACAAAACTAAAAGCTTAGGAGAATTAATTCATCTTGATACATGGGGACCATATAAAATCAAAAGTAAAGATGGATTAAGATATTTCTTAACAATTGTTGATGATTTTTCAAAAGCTGTTTGGACTTACTTGTTAAAATCAAAAGAAGAAGTATTTAATTGTTTTGAACTTTTTTACAACTTAATTTTAAATCAGTTTGGTAAAACAATTAAAACTATTAGAAGTGATAATGGCACTGAATTTTTAAATAACAAAATGAGTGAGTTTATAAAAAACAAAGGGATTATTCATCTTCTTGTACATACACACCCCAACAAAATGGAATAGCTGAAAGGAAACATAGGCATCTTCTTAATATTGCTAGATCCCTTATGTTTCAGGGGGGATTACCTCTGTATTTGTGGTCTGAATGTGTTCTAACTGCTACTTATCTTATTAACAGGCTTCCTTCTTCTGTCTTAAATGGCAAATGTCCCTATGAATTGATATATGGAAAATGTCCTAATCTCTCCCATTTAAAAACTTTTGGTTGTCTTTGTTTTGCAACTGTTTTAAACAATCATGATAAGTTTTCTAGTAGAGCTTTAAAATGTGTTTTCTTAGGTTATTCTAATTTTCAAAAAGGTTATAAACTGTTTTGCTTGGATGATAAAAGCTTTATTTTTTCAAGAGATGTCAAGTTTTATGAAAATATATTTCCTTTCAAATTGGATTCTGTTTTTAAAACTAGTTTTACTGAAGATAATGTAAATTACCAAAACTTTTTTGACTGTTATGATGAGTTTACTGATAATTGTAAACAAAATATTTTTACTCATAATCATGAGTCAACTGTTTTTGTAAGTCCCAATGATGAAGGGAGAGACAGTACTAAGGATGATGGCAACAATACCTTACTTATTGGTTCTTCTGAATCATCAAGTAATGGTGTACCTGCAACTTCCAATGATGATGGTATTGAGACACAGACTGTCCCTGAGGGCAATCAAAATGATAATATAAATATTTGTGTTCCTCAATTAAGAAGATCAAGTAGACAGACAAAAACTCCTTCTAAATTCAAAGACTTTGTTCTTAACAGCTACTTGAATTTTTCTAAATTGGGATCAGAAAATTACTGTTTTGTAACATGTTTGAACAAAGGTCATGAACCAAATTCATTCATAGAGGCTTGTCAAGACCAAAACTGGATAAATGCAATGAATGATGAAATCGAGGTTTTAAATAGAAACAACACTTGGGTTTTAACTGATTTACCAAAAGATAGAAAGCCAATAGGATGTGAGTGGGTTTACATAATTAAATACAAGTCAACAGGTGAAATTGATAGATACAAAGCTAGATTAGTAGCTAAAGGTTATAATCAAAGAGAGGGTTTAGATTTTGATGAAACTTTTTCTCTTGTTGTTAAAATGGTAACTGTTAGAATCATTTTATCTGTTGCTTGCAAAAATTGTTGGCCTTTGTATCAAATTGATATTAACAATGCTTTTCTTTATGGAGACTTAACTGAAGATGTTTACATGTCATTACCTGAAGGTTATTTTGATAAAACTGATACTAGAGTTTGTAAACTTGTTAAGTCATTATATGGCCTTAAACAAGCTCCTAGGAAATGGAATGAGAAATTCTGTGATGTTTTATTTGAGTTTGGTTTCAAACAAAGTGTGAATGACTACTCTTTATTTGTTAAAATAAATGGTAATGTTTGTGTTTACTTGCTTGTGTATGTTGATGATATAATCATTACTGGTAATTCTGAGACTTCAATTAATGAGTGTAAAAATTTTCTTGAAACTAAATTTAAAATTAAGGATTTAGGAAAACTTAAGTACTTTCTTGGACTTGAACTTATTGAAAATAATAACTGTTTTGTTCTTTGTCAAAGAAAATATTGCTTAGAAGTTATTGCTGAATTTGGAATGCTTGCTTGTAAACCTGCTATTACTCTAATTGAGTCTGGTGTTGTTTTTTCTAATATAGATGATTATTCCAGTTCTAATTTTTTCTTGATAATATTAGTGTTTATCAAAAATTAGTTGGAAAATTAATCTATATAACATTAACAAGACCAGATATTGCTTATGCCGTTCATTGTCTTAGTCAATTTATGCATGCTCCTTTAAATTCTCACATGAAAGTTGCTTTAAGGGTTTTAAGATATCTAAAAGGATCACCAGGTAATGGTATTACTATTAAAAGCTTTAGTGATTTTACCTTATCTGCTTTTGTTGATTCTGATTATGCAAAAAGTAACATGTTGAGAAAATATGTCACTGGTTTCTGTGTTTTCTTAGGAAATAATCTAATTTCTTGGAAAAGCAAAAAACAGTCAACTGTTTCAAGATCTTCAGCAGAGACTGAATATAGAGCTCTTGTCTCTGTAACTTGTGAAATTATTTGGATCTTAAAAGTTTTTAATGATCTAAATATTAAATATAATTTACCTGTTAATATTTTCTATGATAGTAAAACTGCTTTACAAATTGCTAAAAACCTTGTTTGTCATGAAAGAACAAAACATTTTGAAGTTGATTTGCATTTTGTAAGGGAAAAAATAAGTTCTGGAATTTTACAAACTCATTTGATCACATCTAGTGATAATCTTGCAGATATATTCACAAAAGGTTTAAATGGAAATCAACACAATGTGTTGTGTGACCTGCTCACTCTTTCAGATTGATTTACTAATGTTTAGATTAAGGGGGGATATTGAATTATAAACATTTATAATCTAAACATTTTTAGTTAAGCTTGTATTTATTTCTGGGTTAAGCATGTGCAGGGACTGAAGCTGTAATTCTCTTATTCTGATGTTTGGTGGCTGAAGTGTAAAAAGGAAAAGTTTTGTGCAGCCGACTTAAACAAGACTTCAAGGGGGCAAACTGCAAATTGTTAATTTATAAATACTAGTTAAATTATTTTTTAATTTATTCAGTCTTCATATTTTCTGTAATTTTGAGCGATTTCTCTCTCAAATTAGGGTTTGATATTTCTGTTTCAATCTGTGAATTATAACAAGATCAAACTGTATTGATCTTGTTAGTAGTGAATCATAGTGATTCTGAGTGTACTGGATCGTTTATTTTCTTTGTTTTTAATTCGGTTAAATCTCTTGTGATTAGAGATTTCATTCTTATGTGATTGAAGAATCATATCTTGTTATTCTTTGATTATTTGTTCAGAAAATTTTCAAATGGATGTCTTCTTGGTATTAGAGAAAGAGAACTTCTAGTGCGACTTGATAATTTTGATATTATTTTATGACACCATCCATCGAAAATCCTGGCTTCGCCACTGACCACCAGAGGTAACTAGAAACAACCATGATATCGACAACAGTCGTCGGTCTCCACCATCAGCCACAATCTTACGCCGCAAAAACAAAAACAAAAAATCAAAAGCTTTTAATATGTGTTAAACAATAAACATACAAATGCTATACCTAACTGCAAATAAAGAAAGCAAACACAGAAAATATTCACGTATTAAATATAATCTAGAATATTTGATCAAAGAGTACTTAAATACAATCCATAACTAATACGAGTAGTATGTCATTGGCTGTTTTAAATAGAGTGGTCACTTTATAATATGAGAGTTCTCAAGATGTGTGGGTTGGAAAGATGTGTGGATTGGACAGACCATTTCTCATTCCTTGTTCATTTTTAATAAATAGCTGATGTGCTATAATGTTTGTAATGAAAAATTAACGCTTTTTCCATTGCACTGGCTTATGGGTCGGGTTTGTCACACATTCAGTAAAAACAAAGAGTTACATATTTAAGTTAAACCCAACTATCGACTATGCAATCTGCATACAGTTTACATTATAATACTGAAAGTTGAAACTACCCTCCATTGTTTAACAAACATCTACAGAGGTAGTCCCATCATTTGTAAATCTTAATAATAATAATAATAATAATAATAATAATAATAATAATAATAATAATAATAATAATAATAAACTAGATATACAAAGAACCACACAATGATCTTGTAGTTGAATATGCTTCAAGAGCACGACAAGAGGGCGAGGGGATGGCACATGGATGGCAGAGTGGGTGCCATCGTTGTCATTGGTGGCGAGACGAATGGCGGACAAGCATTGGGAGTGCTCTCACATGACTGTTTTCCAAGGTCAGCTTCACGCTCCTTTTTAAAAAAAAGTTCCATTACGATTTAACTTGTATCTCAAAGTGCAGTCCATCTGCTTCACACTCCTATCACAAGCGGTATCTACTATACCTGTCACATTTAAGTATACAAACATGTTTTGATCATCAAATCAAAGATAACACACTTTTATAAAGCAGTAATTATAACAATGAAATGTGACAGCCTCAATTGTTAGTATCCCAATGTTCTTGATTATTCAACTATATCCGGTGAATATGAAGTTAAGGCTGCATGCAGTCACAAGAGCTCAAAGTTTTCGGTTTCGTGTTTCGTAGTGTCTATTCGGTTTTGAGATTTCTTTTTCTTGTTAGTTTTTCTGAGCGTGTTGGGTTCTTTCTGGCTAGTTCTTGTCCCGACTTGTCTCAGTTTTTGTTTCGGTATAGTCAAGATGAGGCTCGGCGGTATAGATAGTTTGTATGTTCGCCGCTTTCTAGGTACAAGCCTCATCGGGGTTCTCTTGTAACTTTTGTTGAAGACATTTTCTATTCAAAGGCGTTTCTTCCGTATTTACACAAGTTTCCGTTATTTTTGAAAAAAAAAAGAAAAAAAGAAAAGAAAGAAAGATGGTTACCTCATCATCATATCAATGCATGGTAGAGAGACGCTGCAAATTCAACATTCGGCCATTGAGAAAAATTGGGACGGGTACGTGTGAAGCGTTTATAACGGCTAATGTCACGAAGCTCGTGGTATGTCTTTGATTCCAAATTTAACCTCGTGATTTTCTCATATATTTCCAACACCAAGAAGAACTCATCATCATCATCATTATCACTCCCCAACACAATAGATAATACATTAACCTTATCTCGTAAGTGATAATAAATTTAATCACATTGGAAAGGAAGTACGTTCAGGTTGTTTATAGTGGACAAGAATCCATCAAATTCTCCAAAATCAACATGGTATTTCACTAACCAATCTGAATAATCTCTTTTCAGTTCATATATTTTGAAGCTGGTAACAATATGAGGATAGGTTTCAACAAGAAGCAACTGATCCCGAGACTCAAATAGATCATAGTATATAAAGTCCTTACTGGAATGGTACCCAGGACGAAGAGAAGGGGCTTGTATTTCGAAAGTGATCTCTTGATCCAAATCAAAACACACAATCAGTCCAACGGCATCGTCAATCCAATGAATGGCGTTGTTCCAATAAACAGCGGTAGTAAACGTGTTTAGATGGACTCTAGTGTTTTTAAAAGTATACGAAAGCTTGCAAGTGTGAGTTTGTGAAGAATACATATATATCAGATACCACCCTTTCACTTGATCCAAATCTTTAAAAACATATATAACTTTGTAATGAGGTGAGATTAAAGGATAAAAAGCTATGCTCATATTTAATAAATGTTTTCCTTCACGAGGGACGGGAAGCATAATGCATGTGGTTGATGGTAATATTAAATACGTAACTCTCGTCCGTAACTTTTTCCAAAATACTATTATCAGGTGTTATCAAGTTACCACAAAGCATCAGACCGTTACAAGAATGTCTAAAAAATACATACTCTAATTTGTATGAAGAAAGATTATGTTGGAGGGTTGGGAATTTAACCGGATTATGGATGTCGAATGGGACAAACACATATCCATTCAGAGTATGGACAAACAAACCGGAAGGAGGGTCGGCTGGCTTATTAGGCTTTTTGAAACCAGGGTTGTTTGTAATTGAGTACCAATGTTTGGATACAGACTTACACTGAACCAAGGATCTTACCGGTAATCTTAATAGGATTTCGGTCACAATGTCTTCGCTGGAACCTACTTTCTCTACAGCCAACACCGGACGAGTAGGAGAAAAATCATGTGTCTCCTCGTCCAGGATGACCTTGTGCTCATCCAACAGTACTTTTTGAGTCTCTACCTGCATGCAAGGATATGCATGATCTCATTACATCTACGAAAACACAACTCCAATTAAATCCAAAATTAAGTATCCTCGCTCCTAGCCTACAATACAGTATAATGTAATTAACTATGTAAACATCAGACGCTGCATAAAGAAGCCAATCAATTTATAAGGAATTTACTAGCATCTTCATCAATCATTCTATCTAGTTTACTAACTAAAACAAGTTAACGTCGTTATTACCTTTAACAGTACCTTACTAATAAAAAAATAAGCATAATATATATACTGATGTCAACATCAAAATAGGTATCATGACATTGATGACATTTAATCTCAGGTTGTCTAGAAAGAGGCCCGTGCTACATATTAAGCTTTGAAATAGACCTAAACTCTTTAGAATAGTGATAAGAGGCAAGTAGAAGTGCGGAAAACAAATATAATCTTCCGGATATGTCATTCAACTCTTATTCACATGATGAGGATGATAATTCATTAAAAAGCATCATCCTAGATTTGAAATTCGTATCATGTTTCAGCTTTTATATTTTAGGTTCCAACATCAATAAAAACACTCCTAATTGTTGGAGTATGATACAAATACAAAGCGAGCGGAAGCATTTTTAAAACTTTACAAGATCATACACTTCCACGGATCATTGTACAAAACTTTAGTAAACAAAACAAATTAACGAAACCGAACAAGAGAAGATTAGAATACAACCTTTGTAGCCTTTTGAAGATCGAATTTGAAAACTCAAAGAAGAGTTCCTCGAAACGGTAGACACCCGAAGTTCCAACCTTGCTTCGATCTATATCTTCTACTTAACGGATCTTTTCTTCTTCCTTATTTCCACCAAAACCGAACCCAATTATAGATCTCAAGTATTTTGATTACTTGAAAATGAGAAAAAGAAATAGCATTTTTTTATATGTGGTTTTTGTATCACAAGTAACGTAACTTTTCAATACCAAGACTTGATATCATATATCACATAATTGATACAATAATACATCTAGTACAAATATAATAAATAAAGATTTGAAAAGATTTGCAAAATCAAATCTTTATATAAAATAAGATTTACAAAATCAAATCATATTTTATAAATCAAATCAAATCTTATATCTTATATAAAATATGATTTGCAAAATCTAATCAAATCTCTACATATTTAGATTTGTAAGTATAAGTATACACATAAAAAAACTTACTTAATTTATTAAACCATTAACTAATGATTAATAAATTAATTTCCGATTAGAAGGTATATCAAACAATTTACGATTGGTCTTTGTGTGTGACCGAATAGGATAAATGGACTTTTATTATTTAATGTCATGAGCATATCTTCGGAATATATGTACCACGGTCAAATCACGGTCGAACCGTAGCCAACCCGAGAACATATTTCCAACAGACTCCCACTTGCACTGACATTAATAATATTGGTCTGTCTTAAAAGACACACCATGTGTAACAACTAGTCTGTTACGTTACTGTAACATCCCGCATTTTTTCGTTAAATTTATTTTTGACACTGTCTTTTTTTTTTAAATTATATCTTTCGTTATTTAAATTCGTAGTTTTCGTTGACTAACGTTCATAATATTACCGTTATTTAATTATAACATCACTCGTTTACTCGAGCGTTTTTCTTTTAAAATATTCGTTTGGTTAATTCCCGCACCCGCTTTGAAACTCGAGGGACCAAAATTGGCTAGGGGACAAACTAGTTGACTAGGTCAACTAGTCAACCATTCATCCCCACCACTCATTCAACCTCCTTATCTCTTCTCTCTTTTATCTCTTACATTTTTGAACTCAAACACCCATTTCACTAAATCATCATCCAAATCCGAATCAAGAAGCAAACATCAAAACAAATTACATTTTCGTGATCCTCTATTCATCCTCTACATTTTGGTATCAATTTTGAAAGGACCCGTTCATATACATTATAAACGATTCACAATAGTTGATTACATTGCGAGGTATTTGACCTCTATATGATACATTTTACAAACATTGCATTCGTTTTTAAAAGACAAACTTTCTTTACATCGAAAATTGATAGGCATGCATACCATTTCATAATATCCACTATCCAACTATAAATTGATTTAATAATAATCTTTGATGAACTCAATGACTCGAATGCAACGTTCTTCGAAATATGCTATGAAAGACTCCAAGTAATATCTTTAAAATGAGCAAATGCACAGCGGAAGATTTCTTTAACACCTGAGAATAAACATGCTTTAAAGTGTCAACCAAAAGGTTGGTGAGTTCATTAGTTTATCATAATCATTTATTTTCATCATTTTAATAGACCACAAGAATTTCATTTCCAGTTCTCATAAATATACGTCCCATGCATAGAGACAAAAATAATCATTCATATGGTGAACACCTGGTAACCGACATTAACTAGATACATATAAGAATATCCCCTATCATTCCGGGATCCTCCTTCGGACATGATATAAATTTCGAAGTACTAAAGCATCCGGTACTTTGGATGGGGTTTGTTAGGCCCAATAGATCTATCTTTAGGATTCGCGTCTATTAGGGTGTCTGTTCCCTAATTCTTAGATTACCAGACTTTAATAAAAAGGGGCATATTCGATTTCGATAATTCAACCATAGAATGTAGTTTCAATTACTTGTGTCTATTTCGTCAAACATTTATAAAAGCGCATGTATTCTCAGTCCCAAAAATATAAAGGGTAAAAAGGTAAATGAAACTCACGCATATAAATATTGTAAAACAATTAATAAAACATTTGCATGTATTCTCAGCCCAAAAATGTAATGAGTAAAAAAGGGATTAAATGAACTCACCATACTGTATTTCGTAGTAAAAATACATATAACGTCATTGAACAAGTGCAAGGTTGGCCTCGGATTCACGAACCTAAATTAATTATATATATTTATGTGTTGGTCAATATTTGTCTAACAAATTAGGTTAAGTCATAGTGTACCACAATCCTAATGCTCGAGACTAATATGCAAAAGTCAACAAAAGTAAATTTGACTCAAAATAATTTCCAAAAATCTATACATGATTAATATATATAGTTTAAATATCGTCGTTTTATATTTTTAAATATTTTTAAAAGATTTATTAGAGTAAATAATATAATTTATTTATTAATAAATAAAATTTTATATTAAATTTATATAATAAAATATACTTTTATATATATTAAGTAATAAAATTTATAGGGTTCATTTAATATCATAAAGGTAATATGATAGGTATTATTAAAGTAAGTTATTACACGTAGTAAAATATGTTTGTATCACATATTTATTTGATAAAATAATATATATAATGATAGTAAGTAAAAATTGTATTATTTTGTAATAATAATTATTATTATAAAAATATCAATATTTATAATTACTAAGATGACATTATGATAAAACGATAATTCTAATTATGATAACTTTAATATTTATGATAATTTTTAATATTATCTTTAAAATAATAATTCTATTTAAAATAATAATAATAATGATATTTTATAGTAACAATGACATTTATATTAAAATGATAATTTTTGTTAAAATGATAGTTTTAATACTAACGATACTTTTAATAATAATAGTAATGATAAAAATAATAAGAACGATAATTTTATCTAAATCAATATCTTATAATATTTTAATTTCATCATGATACTCTTACTCATTATTTCCTAATCATTTCGTTTAATAGCTTTTAATCGTCTTTTATATCGTGTTCATAATAATGATAATAATAGTAATCAAAATAATTAGGTGTTACAAATATTTGTTTTAATTACACTAATATTAATAATGATAGTTACTATAACATTATTAACGATAATACTAATAATTATCTTAATGATAATAGTGTAATAATAATAATAACAATAACGATAACCATTTTTAAATAATGATATATATATTAATAATGATAATAATAATAATACTAATAATAATAATAATAATAATAATAATAATAATAATAATAATAATAATAATAATAATAATGAAAATAATAATAATTGGATAATAATAATAATACTAATTATAACTTTAACGATAATAATGATAGTAATAATAAAAAAATAACAATTTTTAATGATAAATCCCTTTTATTGATAAAGATAATAATAATCATAATAATAAGATAAAACTAGAACGACGATAAAAACGATGATAATAATAATCATTTTTAATAAAAATATCGAAAATTCAATTGATTATAACTTCTAATCCGTTCATCGAAACCATTCGATATCTAAAGGAAAAGTTCTTAATTTTTCGCTAGCTTTCCAAGGACATGCATATCTTATACCTTATCTCAACGACAAGTGTAACTAATTCAAGATTCAACCTAACCTGTCTAAGGGCAATATCAAAAGTACAAGCATGCATAATCCTAAATACTCGAGCACTAGTCAGGGATACACTATTAGTATGTAAAAGTTAAATTATGAGTACTCACGTATCAATATTGAGATTCAATATTGCACGAAAGGTATGTAGACGCAACGAAAATGATAAACACTATATTGACCTCACGAGCATACCCATGAACCATACTCAATCACCTCCATAGCTATAACCCATAATTTCCTTAATCCTATCCTATTCGAAAAACAATTTCGAAACCACTCGGACAGCACTCCGTCGTAATATTTTATGTATACTAATAATATCTTGAAATAATACGGAGTAAATATATATATGTAAATCGATTGAGAGAGTTTAGAGAAAAATATTTTCAAGTTTCTATGAAATAATGAAACCTATTGAATTCTATTTATAATAGATTTTTGAATTATTAAAGTGAATTATTAAAGTATGAATTATTAAAGTGAATTATTAAAGTATGAATTATTAAAGTATGAATTATTAAAGTGAATTATTAAAGTATGAATTATTAAAGTGAATTATTAAAGTTAAAGTAAAGTAAAAATAAAGTAAAGGTAAAGTTTAAGTATAGTAAAAGTATAAAACTATGTACGTATAATACGCGTATAAATATATATAATATTAATTTAAATCGTTATATATATTTAATAAAAGAAAATATAAATATCGTTATCTTTATCATACTAGTTAAGTAATGAGTTGTCAAAAGTGGTTCTAGATATTTATAAAAGTTATATACGTTTTAATAATAAAGTTCTTTTTAAACTGAAAACGTTTTTGTACGTTTGAAACTAAATAGATCAATCGAGTCTTTATGAGATTCAATCTTCCACTATCCTTTGTCTAGTTCTCAATGATTGACAATTTGTTCTTATTTATAAATCACTTTACCATTTTTCGAATATTGTTAAAATGGAAAGATTTCTCAAATCAACGTGGGCCTTTCAACAGAGACTTGTAATCATAATTCAATATATCTGATAATTCAATCATTTGATCTTATCTTCTAATTCCATTGATAAACATTTTGAAACAGATACAATCATATAAAGTATTTAATCTAATATTTTGTTTACGTTTCAAGTTATAATATATATACACATATACATATATAATCATATTCGTTTAATGGTTCGTGAATCGTTGGAACTTGGTCGAGGTTGAATGAATGTATGAACATAGTTTAAAATTCTTGAAATTTAACTTAACAAATATTGCTTATCGTGTCGGAAACATATAAAGATTAAAGTTTAAATTTGGTTAGAAATTTCCGGGTTGTCACAGTACCTACCCGTTAAATAAATTTCGTCCCGAAATTTGAGTGGAAAGGTCGTGAATGATAATAAGTATGTTTTCATGATGCATACGGGCTGAAAATTAGAGTTTTATCATCAGCGAATAATTTGGATAAACAATCCATTTATATGAAGAGTACGAATGAAGCTAACATAGAAGAGTGAAATGAGTAAGTGTAGATTCATCTTATCATTTGACGTAGATATGATTGATTCCCAGATTTCAAGGGATTTGAAGAAAATCTTCTTAATAAGATTTGACTCTCCGGTAATCAAGGGAATTAGGATCCGCTTTAAATGCGATCGTCCATTTTAATTGTTCTGTCGGAGATTTTCTTATAAATTCACCTCCTTCATTTCTTTACAACTCACACCTTCTGTTGATGCATTTTATGCAAGTCCCTAGATATTTACCCATGTCCATTGCAAGTACAACAATTTACATGACACCATGATTTCTCGTTATTATCCTATCCGTGTTTGTATGTGGTTACAGGAACTGCAGGAACGAGATTTAGATGTTTGACTATGTTAGACTTAGTCAGACGTACGAGTGAAGCCTCACTAGTGTAGCGACCCCGTCAAATCGTCAAGTGACGGCGTCGGCTACGTGGGTCCCATTACCTGATTATAAGTCTTTAAGATAACGTTTGACCAAAATATGTCGCCTTCATTTCAAAATAAAGATTTTTTTCAAAGTTTACAAGAATTGTTCAACCAAAAGTTAAGTTACAACGTTATAAGTACGATTGAAATCTAGGCGACACGGTTTAAAGTAAAGTCAAAAGACGCTCCATTAAATGCATGTATACTCGACATCGGATGCAAGTATCAACTAGTAAGCGGAAGCATGTTTCACATATCGTGCAAGACCTGAGAAAAACATAGAAATCTGTCAACGAAAACGTTGGTGAAATCATAGGTTTAAGTAAGTAAGTACAAGTGAACCACAAGATTTGCATCAATGAAATAATAGTAATACATTCCAAAAGTTTGTTTCACGAGCACCCAATTATCAAAGCTTAACATTCCATCCATTGTATACCCCATCCATAGTGCTAGAACAAACACTGATTCTCGAAAATATATTTCATCCGTAGACGGTAGCGAACCGTCAAAGATGAGGGTTGTCAACCCATATGGCCATATAACATAAGTTCTCGCTTACACCCGGCAAGTGTAACTAATGATAATCGAATTGAGGATTTTTGTTCTAAACTCGTATGTAGAATGTTTGTTTTCCCGTTCTTGTGTTCACTTAGTTCAAAAGAATCGTTTATGTTTTCTCATCCCAAATATAAGTTCAAAAAGAGTAAAAGTGGGACTATGATCTCACCTTGTATGCACGAACCAAAAAGTACTTCGACAAGTAACGTGTGCAAAGAACAATGCTAGTCTTGACCTAAACAAATAGGTTGTATCAATAACGATAGTCACGAAGGGTTAAAGATGTTCAATTAGTCCTATGGCTCGTTACGACTCGATTATATTAACATGTGAATCAACTAGTCAAGTTTCATGCAAGTTACAAGTAAATAATCATGTTAGAAAGGTTGCATAAGTATTTGGTTAAGTTTGACAAAAAGTCAAACTTGGTCGGGTCAAAGTCAACGGAAAAGTCAACATGGTCGGGTCGGGTCTCGGACAAATTTTCTATGCTAGTTATTCATATATAAGCATGTTAAAACAAGTTGCACGTGAATTTGAGGTCTAGAACATGCCAAACATTTTTCGTCAAAAGACTAAGCGAACAGCCAGTTTTAGGCCATTAGGACGGCGTCCCAGATGGCTGGACGGCGTCCTATATTGAAGAGTGGGACGGCGTCCTGAGTACCTAGACGGCGTCCAGGTATTAGAAGTGGGACGGCGTCCTGAGTTTCTGGACGGCGTCCTGGTTGGTTTCCAGGCCCTGTTTGCTGCAACTCTAAGTGCACGAACCAACAATCAAACTAACCCAAATTACAAACCGCAAACAATTAGAACATGTATTTTATATCACCGGAAAGGTAATTTGACGAGGAAAACACCTAGACACATTTAATCAAGCAATTCAACACTTACACACCCCAAAACCGCATTTAAACGTCCATAGTCAAAGTTCAAGTTCCAAATATGCATTTCATGATTCGGGCAACCGTCTTACATGTATGATATGCCGTTTCGAAGGTGATCAAACACACATTGCAACAAAACACTTAACAACAATATCTCATAGCATTTGACGCATCAAAAGTTCATGTAAAGCTTATCAAACCCTAATCCAAGTTCACAAAATCACTAATCATGTTCTTGGAGTTTCCTTAATCAACATATACATCAAAACGAAGCTAATGATACTAGTAACACTTTTAAAACATGCACTTTAACAATCTAACAACATTTGATCATCCAAAATCAAGGATTTAGCAAGTAATTTTCATATTGAACTAGTTACACCAAAAACAACGAATCGAGCATACAAACTACATACACGACATCACAATGAGCCATAGACGCTAATTAACAACTTTATAAGTCAAGAACACGAATTTAAAGAAATCTAGTGTTTTAGAAATGTTACCCAAATGAGATGAAGTTGGTACCAAAACGAAGAGGAAGTTGTAAGGAGCTCAAATATGTAATTTGTTTTGCAAAATACCCGCTAGATCATAAATGGATGATGAATCTTTGTGTTTGGAGTTAGAGAGAAAATGGAGGAAGTAATAAAATGGAGGAGGTGATAATGAAAGGGTGGAAAGGGTTTGACCCTTTGACCTAGTCAAAGGTTTGAACCCTTGGCAAGTTTGGTCCCTCAACTATGAATCGGGTGCGGGAATTAACCGAACGAATTATTTTAAATTTCACGGGAGTACGGGAGATATTAAATTCCGATAACGAGAATATTTAAAATGTTACTTAACAAAGGATACGAATCTAGATACGAAGGGTATTATTTAAAAAGAAAAAAAGACGGGCGTTAAAATAATTTAACGGAAAAATGCGGGATGTTACATTATCCACACCTCAAAAGAAATTTCGTCCCGAAATTTAGTTGGAAGTAGTAGTCGATATCTCTTACTCGAGACTTTACGTTGTCAATGCTATGAATAAGTGAAAGTACGTTCTTGAGGGTTCTCATGAATTTGGATAGTCAGGGTTTTACGTTGCATTAAGGTTCGGTTTTTACGATCCCCGGTTTCAACTGGTTTTCCTATGAAGAGAAGTTTGTCGTCGATAGTTGATGTATCCAGCAGGATTGCACATTCCTATTCCGCAGGACACGTTTCTAAGTTTGTTACACGAAATGTAGGGTAAACGGAAACTTAATTGCATCAGAAGTTCTAAACGGTAGGAAGCGGTTCCAATACGCCCCAAGGTTTCAAAAGGTTCAATATTGCAGATATAGCCTTTCTCGATTTCCTAAAATGGATTTCACCTTTCCAAGGTGCGGTTTCTCAATATTACGCGATTACACACTGGGATTTGTGAGGTTTTCATCTAAGTTTGGTATAATTCTTCTGGCGACCATGGGTTGTCTCTAGCCCTCCTCGGACTGGAACGATCTCAATTGTTGTTTCTTGATGGAGTTCAGATTCAGCGATTTGCTTGCCGCATGCTTTGGTTAAATGAACAGGGGTATGACATTAGCGGTCATATAGGGTTTCGGAAGTGTTGCGTTAATATACGAGTGATAGCTGTCATCGTAAAAGGAACTACTAAAGGTGACAATACCAGTCTGTAACATGTCTTTCCAAGATTGAATCGTACGTTTGCTCGGTTCGTCGGTTGTGGGAGATACGCGGTACGTATGTCCAAGTGGGTTTCCAAGGTTTCTTGCAAAACTAGAAGCGATACGAGTATTTTGATCCGAGGTAATTGGCAATGGTACACCGTGTTAGAATAGGATCTCTTAAGATATGTTTGAACAAGTCAGTTAGGGTTCGAAAAAAAAATGTTCGTTAGGACTATTCACCCTCGTGGCGAATACTAAGGTAATATGAGGAATTTCTCTATCCATGGAGAAATGTTACAAGGAGTTCCCTTAAACGGAAGTGCGAGCGATAAAGATAGGAGTGAAACGAGGACTTAGAATAGGATGAGCTTACATCTCGAGGTTGCCATAACGTGCCTCTAGTTGTAAAAAAAAATGAAGTCTGAAAGAGAAACGAGATAGTACACGTAATTGTATAGTTCGGGGTTGAATAATGGTTGGACGATTATCAGCGACGCAAGGGCGTTAAGTCAAAGAAGAGTGAAGTATCGTTGGATTGTGTGTTATCTTAAATTCCAGTAATATCAGACGGTAACGGTGAAATAACATAGGTAAGTAGTGTGGTACGTGATGACGAGAAAGTTGATCGGATCCACAATTTAGTATTCGAATTCTTCGCGCAAAATAACGAATTTTAGTTACGTTGATTTTGAGTCAAGAGAGTATGCCTTTCGGCGTTCAAGTAGAAATATTTCCATGTTTGAGTTCCATCTAGTGCTATACGAATTTAGCTAGGAAGGTTGGTGTGAAGAATCACGTTCAAGGCTCAGACATGAAGAGGTTTAAAGTTGTGTAACACGAGAAAAGTCAGAAATGAATCTTCGGTAACAACCGGTGAGATCTAAGATTTTTACGAATACAAGTCTGAGTTGGGAGAGTTTCCTGATTACATGTGGCTTGATTTCGAGATTGATTGTAACGACCTGACCATAAACATCATGGTCTAGAAAATTGGACTTCGTTCAACAGAAATTCTCACCCAGAGACTTTGGTATAGAGTTGCTCTTTTCTCAAAAGTTCGAGCGTAAGAGGGTGATGTTGTTCGTTTTCCTTCTTTACTTAAATAAGTTACGATGTCATCTATAAATACGATAACAGATTTGTCTAGATAAGTTGCATACGTGGTTTAGGAGGTTCATGAATACGGACGGAGTCCTAAATAAATCAAACGGTACTAAGAGAGATTTACAACTAACGTTGTGAGTTCGGAAATGGCTTAGGAGACATCGTCTCCCTTAACCCCCAATTGGTGATAACCGGAACGGAGGTCGTTTTGGAATGCACACGGGATTCATGCAAGTAATCAGGTGGTCATGGATACGAAGAAGAGGGTATCGGTTTTCAACCGAAAATTATTTAGTTCACAATAATCTATACCTAGTTGTAGGGAAACAATTTCTCCTTAACGAATAGGTTCTGAGCTCCCTAGTTCTATAGGTGTCAAGTCAATATTCTTAACGTATATCCTCCGATAGAATTTATAGACACACAATATCTTTCCGTTGGTCGCTTAAATTGCCTAAGTAGTATCTAGGGAAAAAGTGGAGTGCAAAGAGCACGAGTCAAAGACTTGGTTATAAAACGTCTAACGGTAATGAAATCGAATAAGTACGAAGTATACGGTTTGTTGTGAAGAAACGTACCCGTTACTAGTCCATCGTCGTTCCGGGCATCCTAGGTGTCGATGTTGAAGGTTCAACGGCGTGCGTTGGGGTTGATTTTCTTATTTGGGCACACATTCCTAAAATGACCCAGTTGGCCACATTCGAAGCAAGCACCCGTTCTGTGTGCGTTGGGCATCTTTCGAGCGACGGGTCCTTGGCGCCGGTGGCGAAACCTGCCACATCCTTCAAAGTGATGCTTGTGGCATTCGTTACAAAAAGGTAGTTTTCCGGTATAGCCTTTCTTGTCGTTGGAGGTAAAAGGCTTCTTGGCGGGGTTGTTGTTATTGTTGTGGTTGCTTGATTGAGAGGCTTCCCATGTTCTTTTGTTGTTACTCGGGTGGTTCTCGACCATTGGTGCCGGTGCTTCCATTTCATTCACCGTTTCTAAGGCTTGGCGGGCCATTGTTAAAGCCTCTTGTAGGTTAGTGGGTTGAGATGTCATTACCTTGTGTTGAATGCTCTTAGGGAGGCCATCCATGTAAAGTTTGACTCTTAGGGATTCGGGAGTCATGAGATTTGGACACATCGAGACTAGTTCGGTAAACCGTTGATTATAAGCTTCGAGGTCATTCCCGACCGTTTTTAAATTCCTTAGACCCTGCTCGAGCCTTCGAGTTTCGTCGCGCGGGAAGTATTCGGTGATCATTCTTTCTCTTAATTCGGTCCAAGAGAGTGTGTGGGCTTCATCGCTTCCCACCAATTGTACATACGTGTTCCACCACGAGAGAGCAATGCCGGTGAAAGTGAGGGTGGAAAACTTGACCTTATCTTGGTCCTGACAACCGCTTATGCTAAAAACGGATTCTGTTTGTTCAAACCATCGGGTGAGAGTAACCGGTCCCCCGGTTCCATCGAAAGTGGGAGGATTGTACTTCATGAAGTTCTTGTAGGAGCAACCTTCGATTGAATTACCGGCTCCATGATTGTTGTTGTTAGAAAAGTGATTGGCCACGGCCGTACCCACGGCGGTGGTTATCATTCGTTGAAGAGCTTGTTCTAGAGTTTCGAGAGGAGTGTTGTGTTGACCTTGGTGAGCCATGGTTCCTTCATGAGACAAGAATATCGTTGGTTAGTATTTTCAACAATACTAACCGTGGCATGGAATAAGGATAGAGAGAAAATTTTTCCTTGACTCGCCTTAAATTCTCTATGTCATAATGTCGGAACGTCCATGTGAATCACCGTAATATAATCCCGGAAATTATATTACCCTGATTCTCATGTGCATTTAACATTACTTCATAAAGTCAAGGTGGCGCATCAACAAAATTTATCAACGTAAGATCAAGATCGAATACGAGTTAGATATGATAGAAGAGTTCGAGTATAAATGCACAATTAGTCAAATAATTCCTACTTCAGTCTATATGCCGGTTGTAGTCTAGATTCACCTATGTACCCTATGACTCGGGGTGGACACAAATGAACTCTAAATCCCTACAACCAAGGCTCTGATACCACTTGTAGCGACCCCGTCAAATCGTCAAGTGACGGCGTCGGCTACGTGGGTCCCATTACCTGATTATAAGTCTTTAAGATAACGTTTGACCAAAATATGTCGCCTTCATTTCAAAATAAAGATTTTTTTCAAAGTTTACAAGAATTGTTCAACCAAAAGTTAAGTTACAACGTTATAAGTACGATTGAAATCTAGGCGACACGGTTTAAAGTAAAGTCAAAAGACGCTCCATGAAATGCATGTATACTCGACATCGGATGCAAGTATCAACTAGTAAGCGGAAGCATGTTTCACATATCGTGCAAGACCTGAGAAAAACATAGAAATCTGTCAACGAAAACGTTGGTGAAATCATAGGTTTAAGTAAGTAAGTACAAGTGAACCACAAGATTTGCATCAATGAAATAATAGTAATACATTCCAAAAGTTTGTTTCACGAGCACCCAATTATCAAAGCTTAACATTCCATCCATTGTATACCCCATCCATAGTGCTAGAACAAACACTGATTCTCGAAAATATATTTCATCCGTAGACGGTAGCGAACCGTCAAAGATGAGGGTTGTCAACCCATATGGCCATATAACATAAGTTCTCGCTTACACCCGGCAAGTGTAACTAATGATAATCGAATTGAGGATTTTTGTTCTAAACTCGTATGTAGAATGTTTGTTTTTCCGTTCTTGTGTTCACTTAGTTCAAAAGAATCGTTTATGTTTTCTCATCCCAAATATAAGTTCAAAAAGAGTAAAAGTGGGACTATGATCTCACCTTGTATGCACGAACCAAAAAGTACTTCGACAAGTAACGTGTGCAAAGAACAATGCTAGTCTTGACCTAAACAAATAGGTTGTATCAATAACGATAGTCACGAAGGGTCAAAGATGTTCAATTAGTCCTATGGCTCGTTACGACTCGATTATATTAACATGTGAATCAACTAGTCAAGTTTCATGCAAGTTACAAGTAAATAATCATGTTAGAAAGGTTGCATAAGTATTTGGTTAAGTTTGACAAAAAGTCAAACTTGGTCGGGTCAAAGTCAACGGAAAAGTCAACATGGTCGGGTCGGGTCTCGGACAAATTTTCTATGCTAGTTATTCATATATAAGCATGTTAAAACAAGTTGCACGTGAATTTGAGGTCTAGAACATGCCAAACATTTTTCGTCAAAAGACTAAGCGAACAGCCAGTTTTAGGCCATTATGACGGCGTCCCAGATGGCTGGACGGCGTCCTATATTGAAGAGTGGGACGGCGTCCTGAGTACCTAGACGGCATCCAGGTATTAGAAGTGGGACGGCGTCCTGAGTTTCTGGACGGCGTCCTGGTTGGTTTCCAGGCCCTGTTTGCTGCAACTCTAAGTGCACGAACCAACAATCAAACCAACCCAAATTACAAACCGCAAACAATTAGAACATGTATTTTATATCACCGGAAAGGTAATTTGACGAGGAAAACACCTAGACACATTTCATCAAGCAATTCAACACTTACACACCCCAAAACTGCATTTAAACGTCCATAGTCAAAGTTCAAGTTCCAAATATGCATTTCATGATTCGGGCAACCGTCTTACATGTATGATATGCCGTTTCGAAGGTGATCAAACACACATTGCAACAAAACACTTAACAACAATATCTCATAGCATTTGACGCATCAAAAGTTCATGTAAAGCTTATCAAACCCTAATCCAAGTTCACAAAATCACTAATCATGTTCTTGGAGTTTCCTTAATCAACATATACATCAAAACGAAGCTAATGATACTAGTAACACTTTTAAAACATGCACTTTAACAATCTAACAACATTTGATCATCCAAAATCAAGGATTTAGCAAGTAATTTTCATATTGAACTAGTTACACCAAAAACAACGAATCGAGCATACAAACTACATACACGACATCACAATGAGCCATAGACGCTAATTAACAACTTTATAAGTCAAGAACACGAATTTAAAGAAATCTAGTGTTTTAGAAATGTTACCCAAATGAGATGAAGTTGGTACCAAAACGAAGAGGAAGTTGTAAGGAGCTCAAATATGTAATTTGTTTTGCAAAATACCCGCTAGATCATAAATGGATGATGAATCTTTGTGTTTGGAGTTAGAGAGAAAATGGAGGAAGTAATAAAATGGAGGAGGTGATAATGAAAGGGTGGAAAGGGTTTGACCCTTTGACCTAGTCAAAGGTTTGAACCCTTGGCAAGTTTGGTCCCTCAACTATGAATCGGGTGCGGGAATTAACCGAACGAATTATTTTAAATTTCACGGGAGTACGGGAGATATTAAATTCCGATAACGAGAATATTTAAAATGTTACTTAACAAAGGATACGAATCTAGATACGAAGGGTATTATTTAAAAAGAAAAAAAGACGGGCGTTAAAATAATTTAACGGAAAAATGCGGGATGTTACAACTAGTACGGCTGACAGGCTCATACGTACGGTTGATGCTGAGCTAAGTCACAATTACAACCTAAATGAGAAGACACGAGTGAGTGATCACCCGTACGGCTGATGAAGCCAACTCGTACGTGTGATGAATGAATCGTATGGGTGAGTCAATAGCAGGGGTATATAAAGTCTTATGTTCTTCATTTTAGGTTAAGCCTCTCATTTGTTACACACACTCAGATCTAGTGAGCTCCTCCGATTATCTCTCAGTCCAAATCACCCAGGTGGTGAATAATAGCTCTAGGTGTTGATCTAATCACACTTGATTTAGTTGTGGTTTGACTAAATTAACCAAAAAAAAAAACTTAACTTATTCACTAGAGGGTTTGATTCACTTATTCTGCCATTGTGTGAGTTAAATCTGTTGATTTCTAAGTTCCTAGTCATGTTTCATCACCTTCTATTCTTTTCCCCTCAACTCATATTTTAAAGTATTCATCAATATGCTCCATCCAGTTCTGATTCTCGATATACTTCTAACTTTCATATCGGTCATTCTTCTTTTTCATCTACCGCTGGAAGAATCTATTTACTTCTACTATACTCTTGGGTTTATAGTGTTTCTAGTTCTCCCGTGTCTTTATATTGCTATATGCATCGATATATATGGTTTATAATTTCTGGTTTGTCGTTGGGATTTATATGTTCCCTTATATTTCAAAGTCTCTGCTTCTGTCTTCTTTAATCATTATATTCACAGTTAATGCTCTCTTTTATTTGCTGCAATTTATACCCCAATTTCTATTTCGGAGTTTTGTCCTTTTGTTTCTTCTTCTTGCGATTAAGCACCGCTTGTAATGGTCCAGAATTCACAGATATGAATTTCGGAATGAACATTGTTAATGTTCTAGGAAGGAAATTGTGATGGCACGATCTTGACTTGTCAAATTACTAGAATACCTTGGAAAAGGCCGAATCATCAAGAAATATTTTCTTGATATTTTAGAGGTTAAATAGAATACAAGAGTCGTATAACATGGCACATGATGATGTTATGATCTGTGAATCATCACGTTCCATTTAGAAACTCAGCATGACTTACTGTAATATAATCACATTGATCAAGTGTCATTATATTATACTAATTCATGCTTCAGTTCCCAACACTACTTCAAAATATTCCTATTTTAAACTTGAATGTTTCAGAATTTAGAAACTAAAATAGTTTCTTTTATGATGTAATACAGATAGCGCGAAGAGGTAAATGATTTCAAATAAAAAAAATTAAGAAAATATCTTCAGAAATATGGAGGATATTTATAATGAAAGATATGATGATATTTTAGAATTTCTAATATCAGAGGATGATGAAGAATATTGTCCGCAGGGGTTTAGAGTCAGGAGCAAGGTATTCGTTAATGACTTCAGCAGGTACTGAATCATTTGGATCCTTTGAAGTCAGGTTCAGTCTTTGTAATTTGTCCACAGCCTCCTTCCTACTTTGCTCAATCCGTTTTTCAGTTCCAAAACTTCTCTTTTTCTGCGCTTTGCCAGCACACTTCATCATTATCATCCAGTTTTTACCGTTTAAAGTCGTTTATAGTTTTTGCTGCTTCATCAGCATTTTTTTTTCAGAGAACCAATTCGTAGTTCCGAGTGTTTTTCAGAAACTTCACATTCAAATTAAGTCCAGAAGGTAGACGTTATATATACACATATAACTGTTGGCGTAGACATGCTGCGAGATTTCAAAATACTGATTGCTAATTCCCAATGATTCGTATGGCAATTCTCATTACAAGATGGGAATGAGTAAATGATGGGGTTTCAATGAATAATTATAATGACTTTTTGGAGAGGTTAAAGTCAAAGGGTAATGAAGTTGTTGGTACATCTGCTAATAATGTGGTGGAATGTAAAAGGTTCCCTGGTAACGATGGTGTATATCTCAAAGTTATAATAAGGTTAGTCTGACTGAAAAGTCGAAGTTGACTTGCTGGAGCTGTGACAAAACTGGCTACTTTGAATAGGAGTCGCAAAGTTATTTTTGCTAATAAATGCCAAAGAATCTGACGCGGATACGTTGTTTAAAATTTTACTTTGGTTTCAAGAGTTTTCGGGTACATAACTGTGGGTAACATGTGGTTGGATCATCATCTCGATTGCTCATCATTCGAAGTGTCTTCAGAAATTTTCGAAGGGTTTGAACATAGATTGTAATCGTTAACATACATTTGATGTTCTAACACAGTTTTGAAGTCAAAATATAGCTTGTGAAAGATGTAAGGATCTAAGATTGATGATTTTGGTCATATCTCAAGTTGAATTTTGAGATTTCAAAATCAGAATATGTAATTAAATTTTGAATGAGTATGGTTGTTTTGATTTCTATAAAAGAATGTATATTGTTGTGAAAGTAGGGAGTATAATGGATGATTTGCTGAATCAGATTCGAAGAATGTAACATATTAATTGTGAATTTATATATCTCTCGGGTATTACCTACCCGTTAAAAAAATTTCACAATTAATATTTTGTACAAAAGAATTTTATTACAGTCTTTATGAAAAATATATATATATATATATGTATATTTTCTTCAGATGTAACATAGATTTAATGAGTTAATGTTAAATTAAACTCATTTGATTTACAGTTGAAACTAGAATTGAATAATCCCTAAAGGCTTTAAAAAGTACATAACTTTTACGCTATATTTCTTTAATGACATTGAAATTATGAATCAATACTTCGTTATTTGTTGATGTATGATGTTCGGTTCGTGGAATTCTTGTGAATTTCGCAAAGTACGAATGATGTTATCTGAAAAGTTTCGGGTAAATCGATGATGAAAGTGTAAAATCAAATATATACTTGATTGATTATGAATTGGAATTTGTTGAATTGAGACAGAGATTGTAGTTAACGCTGGTTAAGTTGCGGCCGAAGGACGTACATTATTGCATATTTGTAATATGAATTAACCGAGTAGTTAAGATTCACACACAATAGCTTAGCACGGAAAGATTTATTTCAATATATATATATATATATATATATAATATACATATAATTTCTTCAGAGGGAATGAGTTAATTCTTCATAACTCGTTGATACAATATACACGTTATTGATTCGTAATGATGTCCACAGTGATTCTTGAACTGACGGAGTTTGTGATGTTATCTGTGTTGTTGATTCGGATGTTGACTGTACTGACGATGCTGGTAACGCTGACGGTACTGTTGATGCTGTTGGTAAAGCAAGTTTAGCTTGTTAATCACACACCATTTTTGTCAGGGTTTCTACTCTTCCTTCTATCATTTTGGTTCGCTTAACTGATTTATGGTTAGGGCTAGATTAGATAATCTCTAAGACTTTAGAGATTACATAATCGCCGCGGAATGTTTCTCAAATGAAGTTATGAATTAATACTTCGTCAGTTATTGTTGTTGGTACTCCTTGGTATCTATGGTGCGTATGACGTTGATGCTCGTGGGACAGATTGTGAAGTTGAGGTTTACGACGCGGTTGTGGTTGGAGGTGGTAATGGTACTGTTGGCGTTGATGATGGTGGTACTGTTTATGCTGCTGATGCTGCTGCTGGTGTTTGTAATCTCTGCACCATATTCTCCAAAGCCACTACCCGAGCGCGAAGCTCGTTGACTTCTTCTATTACACCGGGGTGATTGTCGATTCGGACGAGCGGATAAATAAAATCTAAAATTTGATGTAATATATAATCGTGATGAGATACTCTGGAAATGAGCGAGAAAATGGTGTTTCGGACAGGTTCGCCGGTAAGTGCTTCAGGTTCTTCGTCAAAAGGGCAATGTGGTGGATGGAAGGGATCACCTTCTTCTTGTCTCCAATGATTGAGGAGGCTACGAACCCATCCCCAATTCATCTAGAATAGGTGATGACTGATTGGTTGATCTATTCCGGTCACACTGCTTTCGGAGCTTGAATGGGATTCCATTTCGGAATCTGAGTGGCTTGAACTGATGACGAATTCCATTTCGTACGATTGGATTAGGGATTGTTTTTTTTTTCGATATCAAATGATTTTGGCTAACGGATGGTATTCTAATTACATAGAATATATATATATATATATATATATATATATATATATATATATATATATATATATATATATATATATATATATAGATCAAAATATTTCGTAGATTACGGAGGACTTTGCGGGATATGTCAGGCAAAGTTTAAAGTAACAGATACGATAAGATGTGATTTAGCAGATATGCTAAGATATGAATTTTTGTCTATACACTATTCATGCAATCAATGAAGCAAGACGTGTCTTAGACTAAAAATGATAAGCAGGTAATTTTCTGAGGATGATAAGTAGTTAATTTTCGACACAAAATGATAAGCAAAACTTTTGACATGCAGACACGGTCAAAGTCCAGACTCACTAATGCATCCTATCGACTTATCAGTTAGACACACTAATGCAGACCTGGTTCGCTAAGACCACCGCTCTGATACCAACTGAAAGGACCCGTTCATATACATTATAAACAATTCACAATAGTTGATTACATTGCGAGGTATTTGACCTCTATATGATACATTTTACAAACATTGCATTCGTTTTTAAAAGACAAACTTTCTTTACATCGAAAATTGATAGGCATGCATACCATTTCATAATATCCACTATCCAACTATAAATTGATTTAATAATAATCTTTGATGAACTCAATGACTCGAATGCAACGTTATTCGAAATATGCTATGAAAGACTCCAAGTAATATCTTTAAAATGAGCAAATGCACAGCGGAAGATTTCTTTAACACCTGAGAATAAACATGCTTTAAAGTGTCAACCAAAAGGTTGGTGAGTTCATTAGTTTATCATAATCATTTATTTTCATCATTTTAATAGACCACAAGAATTTCATTTCCAGTTCTCATAAATATACGTCCCATGCATAGAGACAAAAATAATCATTCATATGGTGAACACCTGGTAACCGACATTAACTAGATACATATAAGAATATCCCCTATCATTCCGGGATCCTCCTTCGGACATGATATAAATTTCGAAGTACTAAAGCATCCGGTACTTTGGATGGGGTTTGTTAGGCCCAATAGATCTATCTTTAGGATTCGCGTCTATTAGGGTGTCTGTTCCCTAATTCTTAGATTACCAGACTTTAATAAAAAGGGGCATATTCGATTTCGATAATTCAACCATAGAATGTAGTTTCAATTACTTGTGTCTATTTCGTCAAACATTTATAAAAGCGCATGTATTCTCAGTCCCAAAAATATAAAGGGTAAAAAGGCAAATGAAACTCACGCATATAAATATTGTAAAACAATTAATAAAACATTTGCATGTATTCTCAGCCCAAAAATGTAATGAGTAAAAAAGGGATTAAATGAACTCACCATACTGTATTTCGTAGTAAAAATACATATAACGTCATTGAACAAGTGCAAGGTTGGCCTCGGATTCACGAACCTAAATTAATTATATATATTTATGTGTTGGTCAATATTTGTCTAACAAATTAGGTTAAGTCATAGTGTACCACAATCCTAATGCTCGAGACTAATATGCAAAAGTCAACAAAAGTAAATTTGACTCAAAATAATTTCCAAAAATCTATATATGATTAATATATAGTTTAAATATCGTCGTTTTATATTTTTAAATATTTTTAAAAGATTTATTAGAGTAAATAATATAATTTATTTATTAATAAATAAAATTTTATATTAAATTTATATAATAAAATATACTTTTATATATATTAAGTAATAAAATTTATAGGGTTCATTTAATATCATAAAGGTAATATGATAGGTATTATTAAAGTAAGTTATTACACGTAGTAAAATATGTTTGTATCACATATTTATTTGATAAAATAATATCTAAAATGATAGTAAGTAAAAGTTGTATTATTTTGTAATAATAATAATTATTATAAAAATATCAATATTTATAATTACTAAGATGACATTATGATAAAACGATAATTCTAATTATGATAACTTTAATATTTATGATAATTTTTAATATTATCTTTAAAATAATAATTCTATTTAAAATAATAATAATAATGATATTTTATAGTAACAATGACATTTCTATTAAAATGATAATTTTTGTTAAAATGATAGTTTTAATACTAACGATACTTTTAATAATAATAGTAATGATAAAAATAATAAGAACAATAATTTTATCTAAATCAATATCTTATAATATTTTAATTTCATCATGATACTCTTACTCATTATTTCCTAATCGTTTCGTTTAATAGCTTTTAATCGTCTTTTATATCGTGTTCATAATAATGATAATAATAGTAATCAAAATAATTAGGTGTTACAAATATTTGTTTTAATTACACTAATATTAATAATGATAGTTACTATAACATTATTAACGATAATACTAATAATTATCTTAATGATAATAATTTAATAATAATAATAACAATAACGATAACCATTTTTAAATAATGATATATATATTAATAATGATAATAATCATAATACTAATAATAATAATAATAATAATAATAATAAAAATAATAATAATTGGATAATAATAATAATACTAATTATAACTTTAACGATAATAACGATAGTAATAATAAAAAAAATAACAATTTTTAATGATAAATCCTTTTTATTGATAAAGATAATAATAATCATAATAATAAGATAAAACTAGAACGACGATAAAAACGATGATAATAATAATCATTTTTAATAAAAATATCAAAAATTCAATTGATTATAACTTCTAATCCGTTCATCGAAACCATTCGATATCTAAAGGAAAAGTTCTTAATTTTTCGCTAGCTTTCCAATGACATGCATATCTTATACCTTATCTCAACAGCAAGTGTAACTAATTCAAGATTCAACCTAACCTGTCTAAGGGCAATATCAAAAGTACAAGCATGCATAATCCTAAATACTCGAGCACTAGTCAGGGATACACTATTAGTATGTAAAAGTTAAATTATGAGTACTCACGTATCAATATTGAGATTCAATATTGCAGGAAAGGTACGTAGACGCAACGGAAATGATAAACACTATATTGACCTCACGAGCATACCCATGAACCATACTCAATCACCTCCATAGCTATAACCCATAATTTCCTTAATCCTATCCTATTCGAAAAACAATTTCGAAACCACTCGGACAGCACTCCGTCGTAATATTTTATGTATACTAATAATATCTTGAAATAATACGGAGTAAATATATATATGTAAATCGATTGAGAGAGTTTAGAGAAAAATATTTTCAAGTTTCTATGAAATAATGAAACCTATTGAATTCTATTTATAATAGATTTTTGAATTATTAAAGTGAATTATTAAAGTATGAATTATTAAAGTGAATTATTAAAGTATGAATTATTAAAGTATGAATTATTAAAGTGAATTATTAAAGTATGAATTATTAAAGTGAATTATTAAAGTTAAAGTAAAGTAAAAATAAAGTAAAGGTAAAGTTTAAGTATAGTAAAAGTATAAAACTATGTACGTATAATACGCGTATAAATATATATAATATTAATTTAAATCGTTATATATATTTAATAAAATAAAATATAAATATCGTTATCTTTATCATACTAGTTAAGTAATGAGTTGTCAAAAGTGGTTCTAGATATTTATAAAAGTTATATACGTTTTAATAATAAAGTTCTTTTTAAACTGAAAACGTTTTTGTACGTTTGAAACTAAATAGATCAATCGAGTCTTTATGAGATTCAATCTTCCACTATCCTTTATCTAGTTCTCAATGATTGACAATTTGTTCTTATTTATAAATCACTTTACCATTTTCCGAATATTGTTAAAATGGAAAGATTTCTCAAATCAACGTGGGCCTTTCAACAGAGACTTGTAATCATAATTCAATATATCTGATAATTCAATCATTTGATCTTATCTTCTAATTCTATTGATAAACATTTTGAAACAGATACAATCATATAAAGTATTTAATCTAATATTTTGTTTACGTTTCAAGTTATAATATATATACACATATACATATATAATCATATTCGTTTAATGGTTCGTGAATCGTTGGAACTTGGTCGAGGTTGAATGAATGTATGAACATAGTTTAAAATTCTTGAAATTTAACTTAACAAATATTGCTTATCGTGTCGGAAACATATAAAGATTAAAGTTTAAATTTGGTTGGAAATTTCTGGGTTGTCACAGATTTCATCAAGTTTGGGTAACTTTATAAAAACACTAGATTTCTCTAAATTCGTTTTATATACTTGAAATAGTGTTAATTAGTGTCTATGGCTCAAGTATAACATGAATATATGTTTTGTTTGCTCGATTTGTTGTTTTTGGAGTAACTAGCATGAACTTGAAATGGGTGTGCTTAATCTTTGATTTTGGATGAGTTAATGTTGTTTAAATGTTAAAGATCATGTATTAAAAGTGTTACTAGCATCATTAGCTTCAATTTGATGTGTAGGTTGATTTGGAAAACATCACTAACATGATTATTGATTTTGTGATTCTTGATTAGGGTTTGATAGCCTTTAAAATGAACTTTTGATGCTTTGAATGCCTGATTGTTCTTAATTGTCACAATTATTTATGACTAATTATGCAAAATTAACTTTAAGTGAGTGAAAAAGAAGATACTTTCATGGGATTTTGTGTTTTACAGGTATTAAAGATGTTGGTGTGAAAGATAGTGCAAAATGGCAATTAAAAGTGGAAGATGGACCAGATTTGATAGGACAAATAGGAATCAGGAGATTTATAAAGGCGTAATTTATGCCTATTTTGGCGTAATTTACGCCAGTGTGCAGATGTTTCCCAGTCCAGAAGTGATATGTGGGCGTAAAAATATGCCAAGTCGAATTAACAAAGGCGTAATTTACGCCAAACCCACCGTAAATTACGCCAGTACACTTTTTCAGATTCCGGGAAATACGAATTTTAGCTTTTGGATGAAGTTTCCTAACCCCTATTTAAGGAGAGCTTTAGGGTTACGAAACCACACCTTTTCCCATCAGTTTTAGCAGCAGGCAACTCCACAAAACACCCAAAAACATCAATCTAATCACCGTTCTTCAAGGATTCAAGTCAAGATCAAGGTGCCAATCATCATGCAATCATCAAGGATTTCATTGATTTTCATTATCACTATGCTTGGCTAGTTTTCTTATCTTTATCCTTTCCATGAAAAATTAAACCATGTATGATTTCATTCAAGATTATGTGATTTGTGATGTTTAATACTTTTGAATTATGATGTTATGAATCAAGTTGATTGTTGATTATTGCAAGTTCTATATTTTGTCATTGCAAGTTAGATTATTGTGATTTAACAGTGTGTTCTTGATCCAACTTAGTATTAATTAGATTAGGGATAAAGACACTTTGTCTAGATTGCATAGTTTAATCCCAAGATAATAGAATTAATGAACTCAAGAAGTCTTGTCTATGAGATTTGATCAACAATTGATAAACATAATGCTTGTTTGAATGAATGCATGCTAAATTGGGATTGTGAAAGGATAAAGGCTTTAATCTTACTGTTTACATTTCACTCTTTCAATTGCACTTTTGTTTAAGTTTAAGTTTTAAGTAGTAATCAATCTAAGTAGTTTTAGTTAATCACAAACGACAAAAATCTGGAAATTGCTTGCTTGTTGACCATAACTTCCCGTGGAACGAATCCTGCTTACCCTAGCTAAGTTAGAGTAATTAGGCTATTTTTGATTGACCCTTCGACATCGATCAAATTTTGGCGCCGCTGCCGGGGAGGTGTGCGCTTGATTTGCAAGCTCTTATTTTATTGCTTTCTTGTTAAACTACAAAAACCATAAAAATTATAAAACGAATAAAAATCCAAAAATAGTGTTTTGTTTATTCTTATTTTTGTCAGTTTTACCCTCGGTGTTCTTGTTTTTGTTGAATTGCAGGTTAGTGTATGCAAACTCGGAGTTCGGGAGATCAAAATCTTAAGCCTTTAGACCCGGAAATCGAGAAATCTGCAAAAGCTAATCGAAAAGCTACAAGAATCTTAAAAGGTTCGACAGTGGCTTCAGCATCCACTCAACCATAGTTAGAGACACATCCGATTGTTCCACCAAACTCTCCTAAGTCAGAGTCTGACACTGAAGAGGAAGTTTTTGATCAACGAGACGAGATGGCCGAACTACCAAGAGGAGTAGACACCTACTACCAACCGGGTGATTTTGAGGATCATTCACCCATTGTTTATCCTGCACCGGCAGGAGGAAACAACCGATGATTTGAGGTCCGACCTCAACTCATTTCGATCTTGCCAACCTACCGAGGTATGGCTAATGAGGAACCATATGAACACATCACTGAATTTAATGGGATATGTGCTACTAATCAGGTAAACGGTTTCACTGATAAGGAGGTACGTCTTCGATTATTTCCCTATTCACTTAAGGATAAGGCGAAAAGATGGTTTCTCTTCTTGCCCGCCCGGAGTATTAATACTTGGGTGGAAATGAAAAGGAAGTTTTTAGAGGAGTTTTACCCCATAAGTAAAACTTCAGACATGCGTACGCAAATAAAATCTTTTAAACAATTACCGGGTGAATTATTTCATGAAGCGTATGAACATCTGAAGGAGTTACTTAGGTCATGTCCACACCATAAGATACCCAAGTGGGAATTGGTTAAAGTTTTCTATGATAGTTTAGATTCCCAAAACAGGCAGTTTCTTTTAGCGGCTAGTGGTGGGGCATTCTTAACTCGGTCTAGTGATGATGAATGGACGTTCTTCGAACAGTTAAGCAAGGGTTCAAAAACCCAAGCTTCGGTTGATCGTAAACAACCGAGTACCTCCCGAGTGAATCATGTTTCCGACTCAGGAAGTTCATCTAGGAATTTAGAGCAAGAATTGGATGATTTGAAAATGCTTATATTTAATAGCCCAAACCAGGGTCTTGCTTGTAATGTTTCACAGGTACAGGAAGTATGTGAGATTTGTGGAGATCCTTCTCACTTTGCATATGGATGCAGAAATGGGATTCCACCGGTGAATCAACAAATGGTGGAAGAACAAGTTAATGAGGTCCAGGGACGTAGATTTGATCCATACTCCAACACATATAACCCAGGTTGGAGAAATCATCTTAATTTCAGTTGGAGCAATAACAACGCGCTGAATGCTAACCAAGGAAACCAACTTAGACCACCAAACAACTTCCAAAATCAGGGTAATTTTCAAAACCAAGGCAACTACCAACGGAACTATCAAAATCCTTACCCTAACAACCGAAACCAAAACAATTACCAAAATCAGGGCCAAAATCAAAACCAAAACCAAACTGGCACTTCATCCAATCAACCGTCTAGCTCGGATGCTAAGATGGATGCGTTCATCTCTGAAATGCGAAAAATGATAGATGTGCAAAATAAGTCGATTGGTGCATTGGCTAAGGAGATAGGTAATGTAGCGGAGAGTAAGGGAAATAAGGAACCGGGTACAATTCCAAGCTACACGGTTTTAAATCCGAATCACAAAGAGCAAGGAAAAGGGCATAGTGTTAACATGGTGGGTACCTTGAGAAGTGGGAGGAAGTATGACAATAAGGTTGGTGAAAAAGAGATAGCGCAATCAGAGTCAGGTAAGTCTCCTATTGTTCTTGATGAGGAAGAGGTAAGTGAAAATGATAACAATGGGGATGGGGTGAAAAAGACCGAACCAATCGTGAATGAGACCGGGAAAGTGGAGACGGAATCAAAAACCGTCCCATTTCCCAAAGCCTTAGAGTCCCCGAATCAATTCCCTTATGGGAAAAAGGGACCACAACAAGAGGACATGTGGGAAACTTTTAAGCAGGTTAAAATAAATTTATCCCTTCTTGATGCTATTAGGCAAGTCCCATCTTATGCTAAATTTTTAAAGGATCTTTGCACTCAAAAGAGGAAGTAAAGGGCGACCTTGCCCAAAAAGGTGGAGTTAACCGAGCACCTAAGTGCGGTCGTCTCGGGAACACTTCCACCTAAGTTTAAGGACCCAGGGACCCCATTGATAGCTGTAACTGTAGGGAATGTGAATGTGAAAAAGGCGTTATTGGACCTAAGAGCTAGCATTAATATTTTACCTTTTTGTCTAGTTGACCGATTTGAATTGGGTTTAATGAAAAGAACCGACATAATTATTCAACTAGCGGACCAGTCAATCAAAACGCCTAGGGGGATACTAGAAGATGTGATAGTAAAAGTGGAGGATTTCTATTACCCAGTTGACTTTGTTGTTATGGATATTGAACCTAGGAATAGAGATGCCCAACCCACTATAATTTTGGGACGCCCATTCTTGGCCACCATTAATGCTCACATTAATTGTCGAACGGGTGCTATGGACATATCTTTCGGGAATCGCAAGATGAGAATTAATATCTTTAATTCTCTTCACACCCCGAATGTCCATGAATGCTATCGGATAGGTGTGATTGATGAATTAGTGGAAAAACATACTTCTCACCTAATAACAAATGACCCAGTAGAAATATTTTGCTTAGGTGACGAAGAGGATGTTGAATGTGAAGAGGTTAAGGCAGTAGAATTAGCAGTAGCAAGTACAATGGATGCTAGGTTGCCACCATGGACTCATAAATATGAGCCACTACCTAAATCCATTGATACTAATACGAGACCATCACTAGAGTCACCACCGACTCTTGAGTTAAAACCCTTACCTTCTCATTTGAAGTATGCATTTTTAGGTACTGACGGCACTTTGCCAGTTATTATTGCTTCAGACTTGACAGGTGTGCAGGAAAAAGCCTTGATGGAAGTGCTTCATAAGTACAAGGCTGCAGTAGGGTGGACGATAGTTGATTTGAAAGGGATAAGTCCCTCAGTGTGTATGCATAGGATAGTTACAGATCCGGAGGTTAAACCTGCTCATGATACGCAACGCAGGTTAAACCCGAATATGCAGGAAGTTGTGAAGAAGGAAGTTCTCAAGTGGTTAGATGCAGGGATTATTTTCCCTATTTCAGATAGTCAGTGGGTAAGCCCCACGCAAATAGTGCCAAAGAAAGCTGGGATAACGGTAATGGAAACTGAGGAAGGTGAAAAGATCACAACCCGTCCCGTGACAGGTTGGCGGGTATGTATTGATTACAGGAAGCTAAATGCTGCGACTTCAAAAGATCACTTTCCCTTGCCTTTTATTGATCAAATCATCGAAAAGTTGTCAGGTCAGAAATTTTATTGTTTCTTAGATGGGTATTCGGGATATAATCAAATACCTATTCACCCTAATGACCAAGAAAAAATGACTTTTACTTGTCCTTATGGAACTTATGCTTTTAGACGAATGCCTTTTGGTTTATGTAATGCACCTGCTACCTTTCAAAGGTGTATGATGAGTATTTTCTCAGAGTTAATAGGCGAGTCTTTAGAAATTTTCATGGATGATTTTTCAATATTTGGCAAGTCTTTTGAGTCATGTTTGAGTATGTTGGAAAAAGTTTTAAAGAGGTGTACCGAGACCAACCTTGTCCTTAGTTGGGAAAAGAGCCACTTTATGGTAAGGGAATGGGTGATTTTGGGACACATTGTGTCTGAACGGGGATTCGAAGTCGATAGGGCAAAAGTGCAAATTATTTCCACATTACCTCCACCAACCAATGTTAAGGGGGTAAGATCGTTTTTGGGACATGCAGGATTCTATCGTAGGTTTATCAAAGATTTTAGCGTTATTTCTAAACCACTGTGTAATTTGTTATTAAAAGACGTGCCTTTTGAATTTGATGACCAATGTAAGGAGGCCTTTAACACCCTTAAGCATAAGTTGACCGAAGCACCCATTTTGCAATCACCCGATTGGACCAAACCATTTGAAATTATGTGCGACGCTAGTGATTTTGCGGCTGGGGCTGTTTTGGGTCAAAGAGTTGATAGGAAACCGGTAGTGATCTATTATGCTAGTAAGACATTTTCGGATGCCCAAATTAATTACACCACAACCGAGAAGGAATTACTAGCAGTTGTGTTTGCCTTAGACAAATTTAGATCATATTTGTGGGGGTCTAAGGTAGTTGTATTTTCGGACCATAGTGCTTTAAGGCATTTGCTTGAGAAGAAAGAGTCTAAGCCTAGATTGATTAGGTGGATTTTGTTGCTACAAGAGTTTGATTTGGAAATAAGGGATAAAAAGGGTAAAGAGAATGTGGTAGCCGACCATTTATCTAGGATACCCCCGCCACCGTTTGACCCTACTAAACCAATCCAGGAGAATTTCCCGGACGAATGTTTGTTTAGTGTTGTGCAGGTACCTTGGTTCGCTCATATTGTCAACTATTTGGTGACTAACAAGATACCGGAACATTGGAACAAGCACAAGAGGGATTACTTTTTACCGCAGGTTAAGCATTATATTTGTGAGGACCCGATTCTTTACCGACTTGGACCCGACCAAATCATTAGAAGATGCGTGGCGGAAGATGAGCATAAGGACATTCTAGCTCATTGTCATACTTTTGCATGCGGAGGACACTACGGGGTAAAGAAAACCGGGTACAAAGTACTCGATTCAGGTTTCTTTTGGCCTTCTATTTTTAAAGATGCATTTGAGTATGTTAAAAATTGTGCTAGGTGTCAAAGAATGGGGGGAATTTATAAACGTAACGAAATGCCCATGAACCCGATTTTGGTTTGTGAAATCTTTGATGTTTGGGGTATTGATTTTATGGGACCTTTTCCCCCGTCTTTTGGGTTTGAATATATTTTGGTAGCCGTGGATTATGTCTCCAAGTGGGTGGAGGCTGAGGCTACTCGAACAAATGACAACAAAGTTGTCCTTAAGTTTGTTAAGAAAAACATTTTCTGTCGTCATGGTGTACCTAAGGCCATAATTAGTGATGGGGGTTCACACTTTAAGAACTCCCATTTTGCTAAACTTTTAAGGGATTATGGGGTAAATCACCGAATTGCTACGCCTTACCATCCCCAAACAAGTAGTCAAGTGGAGGTATCTAATAGGGAGTTAAAAAGAATTTTGGAAAAAATCGTAAATCCTAATCGCAAAGATTGGTCTTTAAGACTAGACGATGCGCTTTGGGCTTATCGGACAGCTTACAAAACCCCTATTGGTACTTCACCTTACCGACTTGTTTATGGGAAGGCATGTCACTTACCTGTTGAAATTGAGCATCGTGCAGAATGGGCTATAAAACAGGTGAACATGAACTTAGATGAGGCAGGAAATGCGAGGAAGCTAGAATTGACAGCATTAGAAGAACTTAGACGTGAAGCATATGAAAGTTCGAAGATCTACAAAGAAAAAACGAAAGCTTTTCATGACAAGCAAATTAGTAGGAGGACGTTTGAAGTGGGGCAAAGTGTGTGGTTGTTTAATTCCAGGTTAAAGTTGTTTGCGGGTAAGTTGAGAAGTAAGTGGAACGGTCCCTATGTGGTTACTAAGGTTACTCCCTATGGGGCAATTGAAATAAAGGATCCGAAAGGTGGGGAACCATTCTTAGTTAATGGGTAACGATTAAAGATTGCTACCGGGTTGTCGCTTGATGATGCTAAAGTAGTTGAAACAATCCGGTTTGAACCTATGCAAAGGCAACAACTTAGGACCATTAGAGTGAATGAACCAAGGAAAGGGAATAGTAAGGAAAGTGTCGACTCATGGCTTGATCAAAATGTCTCTATTGGCCATGTGCCCGATTACGTTGAATGGGAGGATGATGGGCGATTTGATGATGCGCCCGAAGATGCAGTGTCCGAAGTCATTTCAGATGAATGTTTTAATGATCTTCATGAGGAATTGCCTTTAGATGAGAGTGCCCAAGGTAGACCGGTGATTCTTTACCAAGAAGACAATCTGGGGGAGATATTATTCGAGTTAAGTATCATTGGAGTATTACCTCACTTTGTTAGTAGTCATCGAGAGTTTAAGGTGATAGCCGATTCGGGATCTTCCATCAACATAATGTCCTATGAGATGTACAAGCAACTTTTTCATGGTGAATGTACGTTATGTGAATTGAAGAAATCCGATGCAGAAATCACGCTTGGAAATAATACCAAGTGTCGGGCACTTGGGGTAGTTAGTAATGTGATGGTTAGTGTGAAGGGCGTTTTTCTTGAGGTACCGTTCACCATTTTCGATATGCCCACGGATTATGATGTTCCATTGTTAGTAGGTCGGGGGTTCATTTCAACCACGGGTGGTAAACTAGACCCGGGGGCGGGGTGCATCACCTTTGAAGGAGGAAACGGAACTTTTAGATTTTGTAATTCAGAAAATATGCGATTTACTTCAGCCTACATAGTCGAAAGAGAGTTTGATGAAGATTATTGCATGAAACTCAAAGTCGAAAAGAGTGGAGCAAGTGAAGAGGTTGTTGAGAATGTGTTTGATGACACGATAGAGATGGATAAAAGCTGTCAAAATGTTGAGTGCGGAGGCATTTCCCTTGATCGACACTTAGATATCGAGAAGGGTGATGAGAATTCGAGAAAAACTGAAAGTATAAGTGTCAACACGGTTAAGGAGACGCCAGAGCTAGATAAAGGAAAAGAGGTAGATGTAGAAGAGATTCGTAAGATGCTTGAGAGTATGTGGGGTAAAAAGAACACGGATAAGTTCATGAATAATACCAAGACGTCTTTTGTTGATGACGAGGGTTGGACAATTGAAGTGGAGTATGTTAAGCCTAACCCGAAATGTGAATATAAGCCTTGTATTAAATATAGAGATCTGGGTGAGTTTGCCGTTATTTGTCACTTCAAGAAGAAAGGGGCCTACTGGGCGTTGCTAGATTCGGGTGCGAGTGTGAACATGATGCCAACTAAAGTTGCAAAATCAATAGGCATTCGAGAGCTGGTTCGGACTAATACGAATATTCATTTTGCCAACCAAACGGTTGATGATCCAATCGGGATTGCGGAAGATGTTCGTTTCACTATTCACGGTATAAATTATAAGGAAGATTTCTTCATTATGGATTGTGATCCGGATGAATACACGCCAATTATATTGGGACGATGATTTCTAGCAACCGCAAGGATATCACTAGATTTTGATGCGAGGACTTTGACAATTAGAGATAAAGATAATATGCTCACGTTTGGTTTGGAGGATGGATTCGGCTCTAGCAACAACGGGGCCGATGATCCGGATGAAAGCTAATCCGGAAAAGGAGTCGAGTGCGCGACTCTAGCAAAAATACGCACACCTTTGTAAAGTTTGTAAGTTTTTATTTTGTTTTGTACATACGGGCGGGGCAAAGTACCAATTTTTGAATTTTAAAACGGGAACGGGGTAAATGACTATCTCTAACTTTTTGCATTGAGGACAATGCAATGCTTAAAGTGTGGGAGGGGGTCAAGGTTTTTAGTCCCTAAAATGTTTTGGGAAAAGAAAACGAGAAAAACGGAAGTTTTGTGCGAAAATAAGGCAAAAATTGAAAAATTAAAAATCCAAAATAGCTGGTATAAGGCGTAATTTACGCCATTTTTGGCGTAATTTACGCCTTTGAAAGATGCAAAATCAGTCAAAAATTGAGGTCCAAGCGTAAAATTACGCCAGGTTTTTACGGCAAAAATTGTGAAGGCGTAAATTACGCCTGCCCTGGCGAAAATTACGCCAGTGGAATTTTTCTGGTGCCGGGAAAAGGGTTTTAAATGGGTAAAAATTTATTTATTTAAACACCACCAACACCGCAGCCACAACCACGAGCAAAAACACTTCCAACCCTAGTTTTCCTTTATCTTAACACCAAATCAAAGCTTAAATCATCATCAATTCGTCATAACACTTCACTTAAACATCCAAATTCTTACCAAATCATACAAATTGGGTGTTAATTTGTGTTCTTGGCTAAAAACTAAGTTTGGGGGTTTTGATTTGTGGGTTCAATTCTTCAAGTATTCTTCCAATTCGTGTGTTTTAACATCAAGGTAATCATCATTCTTGTGTCTTTCATTGTTTTTGATTATTAATTTAGGGTTTTTGCTACTTTTATGTTCATGTGCTAAGGTTAGTCCGAATTAATTATATTTAAGCATTGTTTTTGTTTTAGCTTTTGTTAATTGTGTTTAAATATGTTAATGTAGTATGTGTGCATGATTAATTTGAAAGTTAGGGTTCAAACTTGTTAATTGCTTTCAAGTAGTTGACTAGGGTTGACTTTGACTAAAAAGTGATAATGTTTGTGAATTGTTTATGTGTTTTTAATTGTCTAATGTTTAAATTGATGTTTGTTAAGTGGCAACGCAATAATGTTAGCTAGTAAAGTTTATAGTTTTCGTTGACATGATGATTACCATGATTATGTGATGTTTACTTGAGAAAAGGGGTTGACTAGTGGTAATGCTAATCTGTAACATGTAAAGTAAGTGTTTTGTGGTTAAATGAAGTGTGCAAGATTGATATGTTAGTACATGAGACTAGGAATTGCATGTATTGCTTGAGGTTTTAATGTGATATTTTGAGCAATGACATGTGAGGTGTTTTGTTAAATACTAACGAGTTTGTTGAGTTGTGCAATTGCAGAAAATGTTGAGAGGTGCTAAGAGAGTCGTGGTGGTAACCAAAGCTGGGCACAAAAGTGGCAAGATAAGAGGTGGTTAAGTGAGTTACCGTATGATTTGCAGGTCCGTTTGTATACCGAGAAAAAGGATCAACTTCTGAGAAACGCCTTTTGTGAGAGGTATATAACTTCAAGCGTGTGGAGGAAGTACGGGGTTTTTCAGGTGTTTGTGGATTGGGGTTGGGAAGCTATGCTTCAACCGGTTCAAATGGGGTTTGAAGAGGCACCGTTAGAATGTTCTTGGGAGATGACTTATCCCAATCAGGTCTTCCAATGGATGTCAACTGTAAAATGGATTCCAGGGGATAATTTTCCACAAACACTAATCTTGGAGGGTAAAGTGGGTAATACAGTGATTCCGCTGCGGATGGAGACTTTTAATCAGTTAGCCCATCCCGATCTTCCATATGATTCGGGAATAAGAATTCTGGGGAAAAATGCGTATGACTATCCGACTGAAAAAGAATTGTTTGAGGTTCCAGCTGACAGGTATGCTCATGTGATAAGGACGTTGTTTCATGTTGAACGACCCGATATTGAGAATTTTGAATTGGAAAAGAGTAAGCTCAAAATCATTCCGAGGATGTTGTCAATTGTGATGCATTATAACATCTATCAACGAAAAAGTGATCTTACGTATGTTCGGACGTATGAGTTACCGTTGTTGTACGCCATGGTGACTAATTCAATGGTGCCTTCTTCGCGTCTGGTTATGATGACATGGATTTGGGAGTGTCGGCAGCAGTTAAAGCAAAGGGCGGTGATCCCTTACATGCGTTTCTTATCGTTCTTTTTGTGGAGGAGTGGAGGGGTTTCAAATAATCCCAGGGGTAAAAAGGAAAGAATGAGAAAGGTAAAGGAAAATGTGGCTGGGTTTCAGTTTATGAAGCAAGGAGCTGGTCATGTGATTGAGTATCCGACTTATTTGGAGCGGTATACTTTTGGGGTTGAAGATGATAATCTTCCTGTGGAGGAAGAAGAGTATGATTCAGAGGATTCATATCGGCGGATTACACGAGAGTTGGATGAGAGAGAGAATAGGGGTGATCCGGATTTTGACCCTCAGGGTGAGGGATCGAGTAAGGGTAGGCGTTACATTCAGGTGGATGAACAACAGTGGGCAAGAATGGAGGAGCAACAGGGTACCCTCATGGATATAGCTAGGGCTCAGGTTTACATGACTGAGCGATATCAGCAGGTTGCGTTTGAGAGGGACAACCGAAGACGGAAGTATGAGGATATGTTGCATAATTGGCCAGTTACACCATATTATAAGCCGATTGATTACACAACTTATGCTTCGGGGTTTGCACCAGGGATGGAATATGTGAGTCCACCCGCACCATCTATCGCACCACCATTGTTCTATCAGCAACCTACACCATTACCACCAGATATGGAGAGAGCTCGGGAAGAAGGAAGGAAGTCGGTGTTTGACATGGCACCATTAGCGAGAAGTATGTTTGAGAGTATTTTTGGTCCTGATTCCCGAATGGAATGAGCCTCTCTGATTTTAATCAGGTCCTGTGCTCCGTCTGTAATAACTTGTACACTTTTCTTTTCTGTTATTTTTCTTTTATTTTTATTTTTATTTTTAGTAGTTAAATGAACTTTGTGGGCATGTTCACTGCAAGCCCTCACGAGACAAAACTCGTCCACCCGAGGGAATCGGGTGGTTTAAAGCGGGATCCCTCCGACAATGGGCTAGTTAGATTTTATGTTTTCTTTTGTTTTTGTTTTGTAAGAATAAAATTGGATGGAAGGAAACATGTTGTGTGATGAATTGGGAGATCGGTGTAATCGTCACAATGATATTTGGGAAGTTGCTTTTAATCCCGGGTAATATTGTTCTTTTTCTTTTTCCTTGTTTAATTTTCTCACGTTAATCTAACTTAACTTTTTAACATGCATACGAGGACGTAGCATGATTTAAGTGTGGGGGGGAGGAAGGAAATTTGCACATTTGGCTTAGCTTGAAAATGCTTGTTGTTTAAAGGTTTAATGACATAAATGGTTTTAATGGCCTAAATTTGCACATTTGGCTTAGCTTGAAAATGCTTGTTGTTTAAAGGTTTAATGACATAAATGGTTTTAATGGCCTAGGTGGTAAAAATTTAAAAATTTGAACAATTTTAATTTCAAGGTTATAATCAAGATGTTGACCCACGAGAGTAACCTTAGTGATTAAGAATTAGCTTGGAGGTTTTTGGACTTGGCCGGTGAGGAATGATAGTGTTAGGCATTTGACCTTGTTGACCTTGACTAATTGACTTTAAAGAAATTACACTCTTATGGAGAAAAGAAAGGTTGAAAAAGAAAAAAAGATTTCGAGGTTATATGCTAGGTAACATGAATGATAAAGAAACACTTTAGGATTTTTCTTTTTAAACCAATTTTTTATTTTGCAGCCAGTCTACCCAGGTCGTTAGTACATAAATTGTGTGCTAGAATCAACTAGTGACCATTAGTAGCCTAAACCTTTAGAAAATGTGATATAAAAAAAGAAGAAGAGAAAACCAACTTCCCATTCCTACCCTTATTTTTGCGGTTATTGATGTCGAATTTAATCATACTTTATCTTGTTTAGATTTGGTAACGCTAGGTGACAACGCAACTCATTTTTGCTAAGACTTAATTAGTTTAAATTAGCATGGCAATTATAACTAGCTATTATGTTATAGTGTTTGTGACTTTTTGATTAGTTTGACTCAGAGTGGTTTCCGAGGTTCCACAATGGATTCCACAATTTACTCACTAGTATGAGGTGCATAATTATGATGATAGTCACCAATGCAACACTTGTAGAGCGTTGCTCTTCCCTAGGCAAAGGTCGAAAGGGGGTGCTTTATATCACAAGCTATGACAATGATATTCATCACAACCAACACCCATTATCTACATTACATACATATACTTATATATCATTGTCATCATTACCATATATTCACCATTACATCCCAAATGTTCCTAGAATGATAAATGCTGTGTGCTAAAAAAAAAAAAAATATACAAAGAGGAGGAAGTGAAAGAGACGAATCTGAAAATTATATATGCCAAAAATTGTGAAACGATTGCTCACAAGCATGGACCACTGAGGCGTAGAAAAAAATGAATAATGAAAAAGAGAGTAGAAGAAGAGTATGCCAAAAATTGTGAAATGAGTGCCTTATAAAGCGTGGACCACTGAGGCATAAGATTCGTTCTCGATGAAATATCAAGTAAGAATGCAAAGCTCCTTTTAACCTACAATTTTCATGAAATGCCTCGTATAAATGGGCAATGTAACCAACAACCACTTCACCGAGCTTGTGGTATGGGGTATTTCCAATTAGACTTAGGGGGTTCATTGGTGTCGGGACTTAAAAGTTATGCACTTTGTACTAGTGTAGACAAGGGTATGAGTTTGGCTAGTTGGAAAGTTAGGGAGGACAAAAACACAAACATATGCACAATTCTAGTTATGATTGACATTCCGATTTAAATTAATTTATCTTGGTGCGAATGAGGGTCACGTTAAAATCTCTAAACCTTATAAAGATTGATTGGTTTGACATTCGTAACCGTTTTACACCAATTTTTATTTGAGTCATGACTAACCCAATGAAATCAATCCGGATGTAATTAAACCCATTTTGTGTTTCTCTTGACATGTTATTTAGATACATGTATTTTGTTGTTAAAAGAGTAAGTGTGGATCATGAAAGTTGTGAAAGCTAATCGTTTAATCTAGTTCTAAGTGTTGATCCATTTAATGATTTGGGGAAATGTTTGAGGTTTATGATGATATGATTAATGGAGGAATTGTTGAAGTAAGGAAATGATTTGTGATAAGAAGTTTATAATTGCAGGTATTAGATGATAAAAGTTGTTTGAGGTCTTGAGTGATTGACCCATATCTATTTACATCTTGATTGATAGTTAATTTTGCTTGCGAAAAATTGTTTGAGTTGATACCACCTAGGTGTTATTGTTTTATAGCTGAAAACAGATTTGCTTGAGGACAAGCAAAAGCCAAGTGTGGGGGATTTGATCGTTCCTTAATTGTCACAATTATTTACGACTAATTACGTAAAATTAACTTTAAGTGAGGGTAAAAGAAGATACTTTCATGGGATTTTGTGTTTTACAGGTATTAAAGATGTTGGTGCGAAAGATAGTGCAAAATGGCGATTAAAAGTGGAAGATGGACCAGATTTGAGAGGACAAACAGGAATAAGGAGATTTATAAAGGCGTAATTTACGCCTATTTTGGCGTAATTTACGCCAGTGTGCAGATGTTTCCCAGTCCAGAAGTGATATGTGGGCGTAAAAATACGCCAAGTCGAATTAACAAAGGCGTAATTTATGCCAAACCCACCGTAAATTACGCCAGTACACTTTTTCAGATTCCGGGAAATACGAATTTTAGCTTTTGGATGAAGTTTCCTAACCCCTATTTAAGGAGAGCTTTAGGGTCAAGAAACCACACCTTTTCCCATCAGTTTTAGCAGCAGGCAACTCCACAAAACACCCAAAAACATCAATCTAATCACCGTTCTTCAAGGATTCAAGTCAAGATCAAGGTGCCAATCATCAAGGATTTCATTGATTTTCATTATCACTATGCTTGGCTAGTTTTCTTATCTTTATCCTTTCCATAAACAATTAAACCATGTATGATTTCATTCAAGATTATGTGATTTGTGATGTTTAATACTTTTGAATTATGATGTTATGAATCAAGTTGATTGTTGATTAATGCAAGTTCTATATTTTGTCATTGCAAGTTAGATTATTGTGATTTAACAGTGTGTTCTTGATCCAACTTAGTATTAATTAGATTAGGGATAAAGACACTTTGTCTAGATTGCATAGTTTAATCCCAAGATAATAGAATTAATGAACTCAAGAAGTCCTGTCTATGAGATTTGATCAACAATTGATAAACATAATGCTTGTTTGAATGAATGCATGCTAAATAGGGATTGTGAAAGGATAAAGGCTTTAATCTTACTGTTTACATTTCACTCTTTTCAATTGCACTTTTGTTTAAGTTTAAGTTTTAAGTATTAATCAATCTAAGTAGTTTTAGTTAATCACAAACGACAAAAATCTGGAAATTGCTTGCTTGTTGACCATAACTTCCCGTGGAACAAATCCTGCTTACCCTAGCTAAGTTAGAGTAATTAGGCTATTTTTGATTGACCCTTCGACATCGATCAATGCCATGAAATGTTATTAGTAAGTGTTTAGTTGTAATGTATGTTTCATTACCTTCAAAACGGCATATCGTATGTGTAAATTGGATTCCCGAATCATAAAATACGTTTTACGAACTTGAAACCTTGATAACAAACCTTTAATGATCACTTGACGAGATTTCAGTTATTGTAAATGATGTTTTTGATTGATGAAACGTGTTTAGTTGTGTTCCTTGTCAAATTACCTTTTCAACGATATAAGATACGTGTCGTAAGAGTTTACGGTTTGTGTTTTGTGTTTAAATGAAATTTGGTTTGGGACTTGGACAATTGAAACATACCAGGCATCAGTTCACCTTGATTGCCGCGGCGCGGCACTCTTTGGTCGCGGCGCGGCATTTGCCATGTTTGAGTTCTGATCAAACTTACATTTTTACAAAAAATGTTTGCTATGCTACGCACCTCCGATTCACATTTAACTTGTTCTAACATGCTTATATATGATTAAAAACCTCAGAAAAATAGTTCGAGACCCGACCCGAACGTGTTGACTTTTTCGTTGACTTTGACCAAAGTTTGACTTTTAGTCAAACTTAACAAAACACTTATGCAATTGTTCTAATCTTATTTTATACTTGATTCTTGCATGAAACTTGACAATGTGACTCACATGCTATATAATCGAGTCGTAACGAGCCATAGGACTAATTGAACACATTTTGCCCGACCTTGTGTCGTAACCGGTTAATTGATACAACTTACTTGTTTAGGTCAAGGCTAAGCAACTTTCATGCACACGTTTACTTTGTGAAGTACATTTATACTCGTGCACTCGAGGTGAGATCATAGTCCCATCTTTCAACAAATTTTATACTTTTAAATCATGGGATGAGAAACATATACAGTTTTATACTACTTACTTTTATGCTTTGAACAAAAGTACAAAAACAAACATTCCACAGCGAGTTAGAACAAAAAGCCTCAATTCAATTATCATTAGTTACACTTGCAGGGTGTAAGCGAGAACTTATATTATGTGATCACATGGGCTTGATGAGCCTCATTCGGACGGTTCGCTACCGTTAGCGGATGAAATATATTTTCGGATTTAGTGTATGTTCTAACACTACGTAACAGGGTACAAAACAGTTAAGTCTTGATAATTGGGTGCTCGCGAACATACTTTTGGAATGCAAACGATTCAGATAATCAATGTTATGGAAATACAAAATCTTGTGGTTCAAAACAACGTTTACAAACACCTATGATTTCACCAACGTTTTTCGTTGACAGTTTTCTATATGTTTCTCAGTTTCATGAATGGCTATTTGATACATGCTTCCGGGTACACTCATACTTGCTTGGGGTCAAGCATACATGCATACACTTTGATTACTTGCTTGGAGTCAAGCATACATGCATACGCTAGTGATAGCACCTTTGGATTCAAATAAATGTTTACATACTTACGCTATTTATAGCAACCGTGATTTTCAACTAATTATGTCGCAAGTTATTTCATTTATACATTACTACTTTTGTAAACTTAAACTTGTTGTCGATCCGATTGGTAAACTAAACTTTGTAAGTCTTATACGTTTCAAATGAATGCGACATAATTTTGGTCAAACGCGTCTCATATAGGGACTATGATCACGTAACGGGACCTAAGTTAACGGCGCCGTCAATGACGATTTTGTCGGGTCGCTACAGATGGTACCAGAGCATTGGTTGTAGGGATCTAGGATGTGCATTAGTGTGTCTGACAGAGTCGTTAGGACGCATTAGTGAATCTAGACTACAACTGGATAGTTAGCCATTGCATTCTGACATACATTGCTATAGATAGCACTTACTTGACTACTTGTGCATTATACTTGAATCACTCTTAGGCAAACTTCTTAATGGTACCAAACTTTTATCATACGAATCCGTATTCTGCCACTTTCTGGTAACACACGTAAATTCATGATTCATATGCGTAAGGACGACGACGACTTCATTAGTCACACTTGTTCGGGAACTCTATCTCCCAGATTGTTATTCGCCACCGTTTCAACTTACTATTAGTGTCACACCGGTGTTCCTTGCTATCTACCACTTCGTGTTACTACCATCACTACTCTAGGTGAGTATCGTCATCACTACTTATCACTACGGTTGCGTACTACTCATTATCTTAATTCGTTACTCTTTTCATACCTAAATACATTATCGTTTGACTTGAACCATATTGACGTGAACAATCATTTATACACTTCCCTCGGGAAACGCAACTTCAGAGTTGCACAAATTCTTTCGATTCAATACGAGTCATGTTAGAGATGTCGTTACACTTTGTTTATTTTAAAACTTCATGATCACCCGAACTTGATTTTATGGAGTGATGTGGGAATGGAGGTATGAGTTAGCATAATATAACGACACTCGATCAACGTAGTTATATTATGGTAAGCCATACCAAAGTTCTAATGACACGTGATGGTGGTTGGACTCGATCAACCTAATCACCACCATGTGCCATGTAGATGACTTCATTTTTTCTTGTTGGACATCCGAAAACTCCGAGAATAGTAATAACAACCATACCAAGGACACACCTTCGATTATTGTCAAACCATATTTATGCTTCCGAATGAATGACAAATTCTTTCAACTTCAAACATACGTTGCACGTGTATACTATCTGGTTTTCTTACAATTTTACCGACGAACTACAACATGCTTGATATTCTCATATCGAGGCGGAAACTTCTCTCGCATCACCCTCGTACTTCCGTACAAGGAAATCTTTATTCTAAATTCTCAATGGAGAGAGAAAGAGACTTTTCATGTTATACTAGTATTCGCCACGAGGGTGAGTAGTCTTAACGAACGATTTCAGAACCCGATAAGAAACTTGCTCTAGCAAACGTTTTCAGAAATCGATAAATCTTCCGCGACGCGAAATTCTTGAGAAACAGAAACTTGTTCCAACAAACGTTTTCAGGTCCTAACAAGCTTGTTCAAATGTATCTTAAAAGAACTGTACCTCGTTTCAGATCGAGATCCTCGTTTCACTACTAAATTTTGGGGTGCCTTACAAAAAGCCTCGGGACCACGTTTAGACATGAGTACAACACATCAGCCACAACCCTAAGGACCAAACAACCATACGATTCAAACCTTGGAAACCATAACACGAGTTTGTGTTATCAACTTCAGATTTACTTGAGAAAAGTATTTGCCTTTAACCGAATTCTCTTACAGCGATAGTTATCACACGAGTATTAACGCCACACCTTTCGAAAACTCATATAGCCGCAATTGTCGTTTTCTAAATCGTTGAGCCGAGGTAGGTGACAAGCAAACCACCGAACCCGAACCCATTCATGAAACAACCGAGAAATTTTTATTTTTTCAAATCCAAGAAAGACTCAAGGCGGCCCGTAGTCGCCAAAAGAGCTATGCTGATGTTAGACGTAAACATTTCAAATTCCAAGTGGGTAACCGCGTAACGTTAAAAGTCGTACCTTCGAAAGGTGTAATCTGTTTCGAGAAACATAGAAAGCTAAATCAGCGATATTTTAATCCTTTTGAAATCTTGGGACGTTTTGGACCGTTGCTAGCCGTTTAGATTTTTCGACTCATTTGAGTCTCCGTTCATTCTACATTCCATGTATCTAACTTAAAGACGTGTCTTGCGAAACAAACTTGTTATCCTTTTCGACGAGCTTACTAACGATGATAAACTTCACTTCCTAGGAGGACCGGTTGAAATTATGAATCGCAAAACTAAACCTTAAAACAAAGTAAAACCCCAATTTTTGAAGTTTGTTAAAATGCCCAAGGAAGTACCTTCACTTATTCGTAGAGTTACCAACACAAGATCTCGAGGAAGAAACAACGACTACTACTTCCAACTAAATTTCGGGACGAAATTTCTTTTAAGGTGTGGGTAATGTAACATCCAGCATTTTTCCGTTAAATTTATTTTTAACACTGTCTTTTTTTTTTTAAATTATATCTTTCGTTATTTAAATTCGTAGTTTCCGTTGACTAACGTTCATAATATTACCATTATTTAATTATAACAACACTCGTTTACTCGAGCGTTTTTCTTTTAAAATATTCGTTTGGTTAATTCCCGCACCCGCTTTGAAACTCGAGGGACCAAAATTGGCTAGGGGACAAACTAGTTGACTAGGTCAACTAGTCAACCATTCATCCCCACCACTCATTCAACCTCCTCATCTCTTCTCTCTTTTCTCTCTTCCATTTTTGAACTCAAACACCTATTTCACTAAATCATCATCCAAATCCGAATCAAGAAGCAAACATCAAAACAAATTACATTTTCGTGATCCTCTCTTCATCCTCTACATTTTGGTACCAATTTCATCAAGTTTGGGTAACTTTCTAAAAACACTAGATTTCTCTAAATTCGTTTTATATACTTGAAATGGTGTTAATTAGTGTCTATGGCTCAAGTATAACATGAATATATGTTTTGTTTGCTCGATTTGTTGTTTTTGGAGTAACTAGCATGAACTTGAAATGGGTGTGCTTAATCTTTGATTTTGGATGAGTTAATGTTGTTTAAATGTTAAAGTTCATGTATTAAAAGTGTTACTAGCATCATTAGCTTCAATTTGATGTGTAGGTTGATTTGAAAAACATCACTAACATGATTATTGATTTTGTGATTCTTGGTTAGGGTTTGATAGCCTTTAAAATGAACTTTTGATGCTTTGAATGCCATGAAATGTTATTAGTAAGTGTTTAGTTATAATGTATGTTTCACTACCTTCAAAACGGCATATCGTATGTGTAAATTGGATTCCCGAATCATAAAATACGTTTTACGAACTTGAAACCTTGATAACGAACCTTTAATGATCACTTGACGAGATTTCGATTATTGTAAACGATGTTTTTGATTGATGAAACATGTTTAGTTGTGTTCCTTGTCAAATTACCTTTCCAACGATATAAGATACGTGTCGTAAGAGTTTACGGTTTGTGTTTTGTGTTTAAATAAAATTTGGTTTGGGACTTGGACAATTGAAACAGACCAGGCATCAGTTCACGTTGATTGCCGCGGCGTGGCACTCTTTGGTCGCGGCGCGACATTTGCCGTGTTTGGGTTCTGATCAAACTTACATTTTTACGAAAAATGTTTGCTATGCTACGCACCTCCGATTCACACGTAACTTGTTCTAACATGCTTATATATGATTAAAAACCTCAGAAAAATAGTTCGAGACCCGACCCGAACGTGTTGACTTTTTTGTTGACTTTGACCAAAGTTTGACTTTTAGTCAAACTTAACAAAACACTTATGCAATCGTTCTAATCTTATTTTATACTTGATTCTTGCATGAAACTTGACAACGTGACTCACATGCTATATAATCGAGTCGTAACGAGCCATAGGACTAATTGAACACATTTCGCCCGACCTTGTGTCGTAACCGGTTAATTGATACAACTTACTTGTTTAGGTCAAGTCTAAGCAACTTTCATGCACACGTTTACTTTGTGAAGTACATTTATACTCGTGCACTCGAGGTGAGATCATAGTCCCATCTTTCAACAACTTTTATACTTTTAAATCACGGGATGAGAAACATATACAGTTTTATACTACTTACTTTTATGCTTTGAACACAAGTACGAAAACAAACATTCTACAGCGAGTTAGAACAAAAAGCCTCAATTCAATTATCATTAGTTACACTTGCAGGGTGTAAGCGAGAACTTATATTATGTGATCACATGGGCTTGACGAGCCTCATTCGGACGGTTCGCTACCGTTAGCGGATGACATATATTTTCAGGTTTAGTGTATGTTCTAACACTACGTAACAGGGTACAAAACAGTTAAGTCTTGATAATTGGGTGCTCGCGAACATACTTTTGGAATGCAAACGATTTAGATAATCAACGTTATGGAAATACAAAATCTTGTGGTTCAAAACAACGTTTACAAACACCTATGATTTCACCAACGTTTTTCGTTGACAGTTTTCTATATGTTTCTCAGGTTCATGAATGGCTATTTGATACATGCTTCCGCGTACACTCATACTTGCTTGGGGTCAAGCATACATGCATACACTTTGATTACTTGCTTGGAGTCAAGCATACATGCATACGCTAGTGATAGCACCTTTGGATTCAAACAAATGTTTACATACTTACGCTATTTATAGCAACCGTGATTTTCAACTAATTATGTCGCAAGTTATTTCATTTATACATTACTACTTTTGTAAACTTAAACTTGTTGTCGATCCGATTGGTAAACTAAACTTTGTAAGTCTTATACGTTTCAAATGAATGCGACATAATTTTGGTCAAACGCGTCTCATATAGGGACTATGACCACGTAACAGGACCTAAGTTAACGGCGCCGTCAATGACGATTTTTTCGGGTCGCTACAGTTACACTCCTATATTTTGATTTATATCAATCATCCTTTTGTTCAAGATATCTATATGAACGTGTGACATGGTTAAGTGTCAATCATCATCGTTCAAGATTATGTTTCCCGATGGAGATTTATGGTGATCAAATAGACTGCAATTGCATTAATTCAGTCGTAGCATGGCTATGCATTTAATTCAGCACAAATAAACGAGGGGCCCAGAGATATCGCTTAAACTCGCTTAAAGAAGAAGGAACAAATTGCTTCAACTGTATAGACATCCACCACATTCCATGATATACCCAATCTGCTCCCTTATGACCGGCATTTACGCACAACGTTAGAAACAGGTCAAAGTATAACATAGTTTGTGTCAGGATTTCTCATACATATCCACTCTAGGATAAATGATATTGCCATCTTAGAGCTTACCTTTTTGACTAAAAACCATGAAGTAATGTCTAAGTGTGGTCATTCCAGAACCTTGAATAAACTATCAAGTTCCTCATGAATGTAGTTTCATATAAGCCTATATTATTACACTTCATAGCAGTCTTAATTCAATTCTCTCTTCCTTAGAGAATGACCGACTGTGGAAGTTTATGAAATAATATTCATTGGAAGTTAAAACATGCAAAATGAAACATGGCAATATACAATGAAATGATCACATCATGCGTATAATATAATCTCAATATGTTAATCATCAGATCAATTGCAACATATATTATTACCCAATGTTTAAAGTTTCAAACTTAACATAAAAAATACAATCAAACTTTATCATTAATGACACGAATGCCAATAGACATGCTATGAGCATCATGCTTAGTCTGTGGCAAAGGCTTGGTGAAAGGATCAGCCAAGTTCTTAGTCGTGTCTACTCTACTTAATAATATGTCATTTTCTGCTACAAGTTGACGGATGTAATGGTACTTTCTGAGTATGTGCCGTATGTGCTTTTGTGACCTCGGTTCTTGAGCCAAGACAACCGCACTCACATTGTCGCAGAAAATCTCAACAGGATCATGGATTGTAGGAACCACACCCAGATTCTCGATGAATTTCTTTATCCACATGGCCTCTTTAGCAGCTTCATTTACCGCTATATACTTGGCTTCTGTCGTAGAATCAGCAATAGTACTTTGCTTGCCACTTCTTCATGTGACGGCTCCACCATTCAACATAAATACAAATTCTGATTGTGAAGATCAATCATCTCTATATGATTGGAAACTAGCGTCAGAGTATCCTTTGACGCTCAGCTCGTCATTCCCACCATAGACCAAGAACATCTCTTTAGTCCTCCTAAGATACTTTAGAATGTTCTTGACTGCTATCCAATGAGCTTCACCAGGATTGACCTGATAACAACTAGTCATGCTTAGTGTATACGACACGTCAGGCCTAGTGCATATCATCGCATACATGATCGATCCTATAGCTAAAGCATATGGAGTCCGACTCATGGTAGCCGACTCCAAGTCAGAATTAGGACATTGAGACTTGCTCAATATCATTCCAGGGTTCATAGGAACGCACCCTTTCTTGGAGTTATGCATACTGAATTTCTTCAGTATCTTATCTATATATGCACTTTGGTTTAGCCCAATTAATCTCCTTGACCTATCTCGATAGATCTTTATTCCCAAAATATATGATGCATCTCCTATGTCTTTCATGGGAAACATTTCCCTAGCCAAGCTTTGACATCTTTCAATGTCGGAATATCGTTTCCCATGAGTAATATGTCATCGACATATAGTACAAGGAAGACTACAACACTCCCACTAGACCTAACATAGACACATGGCTCATCTTCGCCTCTAATAAAACCAAATTCTTTGATTTTCTCATTAAAGCAAAGATTTCAGCTACGAGAAGCTTGTTTAAGTCCATAAATGGACTTTTGAAGCTTGCACACACTATTAGGATACTTAGGATGTACATAACCCTCAGATTGTGTCATAAACACATCCTCTATTAGCTTACAATTAAGGAAAGCTGTTTTTACATCCATTTGCCATATCTCATAGTCATAAAATGCAGCTATGGCAAGAAGTATTCTAATGGATTTCAACATAGCTACTGGTGAAAAAGTTTCATCATAGTCTACACCATATTGTTGCATGTAACTCTTAGCCACCAGTCTGGCTTTGAATGTGTGTACATTTCCATCCATATCGGTCTTCTTCTTGAAGACCCAGTTACACCCAATGGTTTTAGTACCTGGTATATGATTAATCAAGGTCCAGACTTTATTATCATGCATGGATTGGATCTCGTTGTCCATAGCCTCCTTCCATTTGGCAGACTCGGGGCCTGTCATTGCTTCCTGATAGGTAATAGGTTCATCAGAATCTATATTTTTGTAATCACCCTTAAATATGTGTAAACTATATTTCTTTGGTGTTCGACGCACTCTATCAGATCTACGTATGGGTGGTGGCTGTAGGTCAGTTTCTCTTTCAACTGCGAGATCGTCAACCTCTTGAGGAGAATCGGTTCCAATATCGGTTTCCATGTCGGTTGATTCTTGAATTTCTTCAAGGTCAATTTTGCTCCCACTGGTTCCTTTTGATATGAGATCCTTTTCATGGAAGACTCCCCTTCGGGACACAAAGACTTTGTTCTCAGTAGGGTTGTAAAACAAATATCCAAAAGAATCAGTCGGGTAACCAACAAGTAAACACTTTTCGGATATGGGATCAAGTTTATCTTGAGCTTCACGACGAACGTAAGCCTGACAACCCCAGATTCTTAGATACGAGAGAGACACAGTTTTACCATGCCATATCTCATAAGGTGTTTTAGAAACTTTCTTGGTTGGGATGAGGTTAAGGATCCTTGCGGCAGTTTGTAGGGCATAACCCCAAAAAATGATTGGAAGCTTTGTGTGGCTCATCATGGATCGAACCATATCAAGTAATGTTCGATTCCTCCTTTCAGCCACACCATTATGTGGTGGTGTTCTAGGAGGAGCTCATCACAGAGATTATCCCACAACCCCGTAGATGATCACGAATTTCATCATTAAGATATTCACCACCTCTATCAGATTGGAGAATCTTAATTCTTTTGTTCAGTTGATTTTCTACTTCATTTTGGTATGCCTTGAACACTCCCAAAGTTTCAGACTTTTTTTTAATTAGATAAACATAACCATATCTACTGAACTCATCAGTAAATGTAACGAAGTATCGTTCCTGGTGTCTAGTAGGCGATCTGAATGGACCGCACACATCAGTGTGTACCAACTTCAACATATCCTTACCCCTTTCACATTTCATGTGAAAGGTGCTTTTGTCATTTTTCCTAACAAGCAAGATTCACATTCGTCATATGATGTAACATCAAATGATTCTAAAATTCCATCTGACTGGAGTTTTGCTATGTGTTTCTTGTTTATATGGCCTAAACGACAATGCCATAGATACGTTTTATCCAAAAAGTCTTTGGATGAATCAACATTGTAGATTGAACTATCATTTAGCTTTGATGTGGTTTCTAAGATGCCTTTACAAGGACTAGCCTTGAAACAAAACATTCCATTTTTGTGAACAAGTATTGATCCATTATCAAAACTAAAATCAAAACCATCATTAAATAAAGCATTAAAAGATATAATGTTTCTTGTCATTTCGGCATTGTAGCAAACATTAGATAAAATAATACATAGACCAGAATCAAAAGAAAGCTTGTATATTCTCCAATCATATTAACAGAGGCAATGCTCTTATTCCTCATGATTAGATTGAGCTCTCCGGTCTTCAGCTTCCTACTTCTTGTGAGTCCCTGCACATTTGTACAAATGTGAGTACCACATCCTGTGTTCAATACCCATGAATTAGATATAGTAGTATTGTTTAGTTCAATCATGAACAAACCTGAAGGTACAGCGACACCCTTAGACCATAGTTCATTAAGTTCCTTCAAGTACTTAGTACATTTGCGCCTCAAATGTCCTTTATCCCCATAATGAAAGCATATTGCTTCTTCAGGAGACTTGGTTTGCGGGATCTTTGAAGTAGAAGAGTTAGCAATGCCCTTAGGTTTAGGTTTGAAGTTGGACGTGCCAACCTTACCCTTGCCCTTGTTCTTGTTCTTGCCCTTTGTTTTATTTTTTTTCTTCTTGATCCCACCTTCACAAATGGCTAGGATGGTAGTTGCGGGTTTAGCTTTGTCCATGTTAGCCTCAGCGGTTTTCAACATGCCATGGAGCTCCATGATTGTTTTCTCCATATTGTTCATATTATAGTTCATAATGAATCCTTCATATGCACTAGTCAGCGAGTTCAGGATAAAATCCGTTGCAAGCTCCTGACTTATGGAAAAACCAAGGCGCTCCAGTCGGTCTATGTACCCTTTCATTTATAGTACATGGATACTAACGCTACTTTTCGTTGCCATTTGCAAGATACGAGAGCTTTCACGGTGTCAAACCTTTCTTGCTTTGCTTGTTGTTGGAACATGTCCTTGAGTTGGTTAAGCATGTCATACGACCCTAAGCTCTCCATGCCCTTTTGGAGCTCCTGAGACATGGTCGCCAACATCAAGCATGCTACCTCATTAGACTCGAAACGAAGTTTTTCAAACTCGTCCCTAGCCGCTTGAGTAGCTCTTGATCCGGGTTCTGCCGGTAAGGGTTCCTCAATTGCCATGATATTTCCTTCCATCCTAAGAGCAATTCTTAGGTTGCGAAGTCAGTCCATGTAGTTCAAGCCCGTAAGCTTGTCCTTTTCGAGAAGCCCTTTAAGGCAGAAATTAGTGATTGATGACGGAGTAGGATTTGTGTTTGTTGCAGACATCTATCATATTTTTAAAGTAAGTTGTATTAGTTAGTTTGATATGTTTAATCCTTGTTAAGATAATTATCCAAGTGTGTTCAATATTCAAACAATTATAATTAACAAGGCTAAGATCCATATTTCACTTATGGTAACGACGGGTTTACCGCGGATCGCCAATCATAAGCTATTTAGGTAGGTAACTATATTACCAATTTCATCCATTATGAAATTCTTAGGTTCAGCGGGATTTAGTGATAATCAATTATTTCACTTGGCATGTTTAATCCTTTCTACGCTAATCCTTCCTCGTGGCGGGTTTGCCGCGAACCACGATTTCATATTGTAAACCGTCCGTGATAGATACACGTGAAATTCGGCCCAAGACTCTCGGGTATCGTGAAATTCACCTCACCCTTCCCAACACCCAATTAAAGTCCGGCCCAAGACTCTCGGGTATCGCGAACTCTAACATGTAGAAGGTTCGGATGTGTGTGTACTACTCATGGGTAGCTTAAAGTTTACATTTAAAACGGAGTTTTGTTTTCTTTTAGCAAAAGTAGTTTATTCCATTTTAAAATATTTGCTAATTATGTATTGCGTGTTGCGTTTGTTAAACTAATTTTAATCAAACCATTTTAAGTGATTATTGTCTTTTGTTTCTATACTAATTTTCTAGCTAGCATGGCATAGACAAATAAGAACACAATAATAATCATGACATGCAATTATCAGTAGTATGCCTCGAGTCCTATGCGTTTTTCCGGTGAGCCAACACACAGAAAAACTTGGTCAACTAGGGACATAACCTTGTGTGAGAATTGGCTCCCACTAAAACCGTCATCTCCATTATATGCTCGGATGGGCCGCCTTGTGAACATCATCTTCGTGATTCCAATCTTGGTTGCATTATTTTACAAAATAACTGTTCTATTTTCTATACTACTACAAATACAATATGAAAAAGAAATACGACATGCAGGTCGTTTAATAATTATTACATTCATCCCGAATAAATAAGAAAGACGACATGCAAGTCGTTTAATAAATTATTACATTCATCTCGAATAAATAATAAATTAAATCACACAACCAAAAATTCACACAAGGGTCTTATAGAGTCAAATACTACCGATTTCATACAACAATCATATACATTACAAATGGAGTGCCAAACATCCATTTTATGAAACATGTTTCGATAAGGATTGATTTAAACAACACTTAATGGCACATAATAAATATCAATCCTTGTTTACATAACTTATGTATGTAAAGCCACTTCATATTTTGTAAGTATGGTTTTCATGCCAAAACCATCCAAACAAACATATTAAGTGAATTAAAACATGTTGGAGATTTATCCACTTTAACAAAGTATAAAGTCTAAAATTAACAATTTTAATTTTCTCATTCATGTAAAACATGAATATAATTTATGTACTTTATTTTCCTAAACTTAAAATCACTTTTAGTCAACATGCAAGTTACCTTATCAAATTTTCGAATTTTGGCAGATTCATACATGCAACTTCAGATGATCATATCTTACTCATTTCTAGTCCGTTTTCAATGAATTTTATTTCCAAATTTAAGTTCTTTCAGTTAGCTTTCAAATGCAATTGGTCTCATACAATAATATTGAATTTAAAGCCCCGTAACAGTCCATCAAAGACGGACTGTCCAAGCTGAAAACTTTACAAAATCATACTCTTCCACGGATCATTGTACAAAACTTTAGTAAACAAAACAAATTAACGAAACCGAACAAGAGAAGATTAGAATACAACCTTTGTATCCTTTTGAAGATCGAATTTGAAAACTCAAAGAAGATTTCCTCTAAACGGTAGACACCCAAAGTTCCAACCTTGCTTCGATCTATACCTTCTACTTAACGGATCTTTTCTTCTTCCTTATTTCCACCAAAACCGAACCCAATTATAGATCTCAAGTATTTTGATTACTTAAAAATGAGAAAAAGAAATAGCATTTTTTTATATGTGGTTTTTGTATCACAAGTAACGTAACTTTTCAATACCAAGACTTGGTATTATATATCACATAATTGATACAATAATACATCTAGTACAAATATAATAAATAAAGATTTGGAAATATATGCAAAATCAAATCTTTATATAAAATAAGATTTACAAAATCAAATCATATTTTATAAATCAAATCAAATCTTATATCTTATATAAAATATGATTTGTAAAATCTATTCAAATCTCTACATATTTAGATTTGTAAGTATATGTATACACATAAAAAAACTTACTTAATTTATTAAACCATTAACTAATGATTAATAAATTAATTTCCGATTAGAAGGTATATCAAACAATTTACGATTGGCCTTTGTGTGTGACCGAATAGGATAAATGAACTTTTATTATTTAATGTCATAGGCATATCTTCTGAATATATGTACCACGGTCAAACTACGGTCGAACCGTAGCCAACCCGAAAACATATTTCCAACGGTAATGTGTTAGGATTACAAATTAACTAAATAATTCACTAATGAATGACAAGACAACAAAAGTAGCTTTCCTAAGTCTAATGTCGTTACTGTTATTTGTTATTTTTATCTAAACAAAATCTGAATATAAACTGAAATAAAAAAATCTAATTATAAACAATTAAAAATTATTCGATACTTATTAAAGCATACTAAACCCTAAATTTAGTACATTATAAAGATTTATAAACAATGAAAACACTAAAAACATCAAACCTGATAATACTGACTTGAAGAGTAGAAGTAAATTCATAACAATAAAAACCAAGTATAATTAACACTGAAATTTCTGTACTAATTAATGTAACAAACTGTTTAAAAAAGGGAGGTAATTCGTACACCACCAATTTTAGCCATACACCACCAAATATGCAGTAGACTATTGTACAGTACAATGCTTTAATGCACATTTGGTGGTGTATGACTAAAACTTAATGGTGTACGAATCAGCACATAATAACATTCACAAAAAATTAAATGATGATTACCTCAATCGAGCGTTCGATGAAGACGCATTCGTTGATTGAAGTTGACGTCCTCTTCCTAGTCGATGCTTGAATGATTCCGTTCATGAAGTTTTGAGTTTTGTGAAGACGACAAGAGGGCTAGGCTAGGGTTGGAGATCAAATCGATTAAACGTGGAATTTTTATGCGGGTTGATTTTTAAGAATTATAGTAAGGTTAATTTTGTAAGTAATGAGTAGGGAAAGATATATTGGCAAATATTCTAATTAAATTGATATTGATCGTTAGATTAGGAAGCAAAAAATATTTTTGAGACAAAATTACTAAACTCATCCCTGTGTTAAGACTTTTTAGCCTTTTTCATCTCTCCCAAATAAAAACTTCACAAACCATCCCTAAAATGATTTTTTAATCCCAAAATCATCCTTTGACCTAACATTTGCTAACTTTGCCCTAACATAGGTACGTTAATATAGAAGACTTCATCTTCCAAAAAAATATTCTCCCCATATTTAATTGACGGAAAAAAAATCTTGCAGTATACTTGAAGGCACCAAACTTTTTATTATCAACTAGACTCTAAATATATGAAAATAAATATCGTTTTTCTCGTTTCAACAAATATGTAGTCCACTTGAATTTTTTCTTTCTTATGATTTTAACGGAGAGCTTGAGAAGAAAACATATGTTCAAGGTTGCAACAATCAGTTTGGGTGTTGGTTCTTGTGAGTCTTCGATTCAAAAAAAAATTCAAAGATCAGCTTAAAGAATCCGAACGAAGGTGCAAGACTTGAATGTATATGAATTCTCTGAATCGTAGTGGCGAGGTTGGTGATTCTGCGGTGCAGCCCAACGGACCAAGGCTGTGTCCAGAGAATAATAGAAACCCATGGCAAAGTAGCATTTACTCTTTCTTAGCAAAAAATAAAATTAGGAAGATTTGGATTGGATTTTGTTTTGTTTTGGTTTTGATTTGGAGGTACGTTTTGATGATAGAGAAAAAGAAACTTGAATGACAAATTAGATGTAATCACAAGATCTGCACAAGTATATAGCTTAACTAATTAACGAGATTGTTAGCAAATGTTAGGACAAATGATGATTTTGGGACTAAAAATTCACTTAAAGGACTATTTGTGCAGTCTTTAATTTGGAGGGATGAAAAGGAATAATAACCTTAACACATGGATGACTTAAGTAATATTGTCTATTTTTAATGATTCGGATTAAATATGCATTGTTAATATTGCTTTTGTAATAATATATAAGAGAAAAAAGATAATTTTGTTGTAATTTAGTTGTTTATAACAACATTGGTAGCCTAAACTTACTACAAAATTCTAGTAATGAAAGAGTAGAATACTAATGAGAGAAAAGAGAGAAATAATTCTTGTAAGAATGAACAAGTATTATGTTTGCTTGAAGGTCTTATTTATAGCAAGAATTCAAGTACTTTAGGTAATACAATAACATTAATTTTGTGTATCAAAATTGACTATCCACTCTATTATATTTATATTCTATAGTATATATTATAACACTCCCCCTTGGATAGCAATTTTGCTTCATTAGAAATAAACTAGTACTGCCTCGTTAAAAACCTTGCTAAAGAAAAATCCAGTGGGATAAAAACTTTAGTCAAGAGAAAAAGAATGCAGTATAGAGTTGACTCCCCCTCAAGTAGACATCGTTGAGTTGTCACATCTTTTGAACTTGCCTCATGCCAATATTGTGAACGTGTGTTCTGATAATAGTAGTTGGAAGTGCTTTGGTAAAAAGATCAGCATCGTTTTTGCTAGATTGAACGTATATCATTTCAATCTGGTCGTCTTTGATGAGATCTTGAGTGTATGAGAAGAATCTAGGAGGTATGTGTTTTGTTCGGTCACTTTTAATATACCCTTCTTTCATCTGTGCTATGCAAGCTGCATTATCTTCATAGATAGTTGTTGGGCTTTTATGGCGTTATAGTTCACAAGAATCAGTAATGAGTTGTGTCATTGATCTCAACCAAAAACATTCCCGAGTAGCTTCTTGTAATACAATCACTTCGGCATGATTTGATGATGTTGCAACAAGTGTTTGTTTTTGAGAACGCCATGATATTGCGGTACCTCCATTTAGGAATACATATCCAGTTTGATATTTAGCATTATGTAGATCAGATAAATAACCTGCATCTATATAACCAACCAAATCTTGTTTTGAATCGTTAGAGTAAAATAATCATAAATCATTAGTTCCTCAAGGGTATCGAAACATATGTTTGATCCTATTCCAGTGTCTTTTTGAAAGGAATTGAGCTGAACCTTGTTAACAAATTAACTGCAAAAGAAATGTCAGGTCTTGTACAATTTGTAAGATACATAAGAGCTCCAATTGCACTAAGATATGGAACTTCTGATCCGTTAAGATCTTTTCTTTTATTGAGCGATTCAAATTTAGCTCGTATTGCTCCTTTTCAATGATCCCAATCATGTCTATTTTGACATTCCATGACAGATTTTGGTTCTGGATCATCATCATCATCATTCATGATGTCATATGTAACATTATATGAAAATATCTCATCAAGATTTTTCATTTCATTTCGGTTCCATATTATTGCATAATTTATTGCAATTTACATTTATCAATATCCTCTGCAGAAGGAGTATTGATTTGTGGTTCTTCTTGAACACTTTCTTTTACCTCATTATCATCTGATTTTCTTTTTCGAGGATTTTTATCTTTGGAACCAATTGGTCTCCCACATTTCTGGCGTGGCAAAGACTCATAAGTGACATTATTGCCAGCTTTTAGAATTTCAATTCTAGCTGAAACATTTACTGCTAGTATATATGATTTAGTCACTCCTTTTTGTATCTGTAAATACATCAGGTAATTTATTTGCTAGTTCTTGCATATGTATTATTTTTAAACTTTCTTTTCGCATTCTTTTGTGCGATGATCAAGATACGTTAATTTATGTTCACATCATGAAACATCTTTTTTTTTTTTTTTTATTTCTCTCCCTAATATAGGGAACAATTTTTTTCATTATAATGACAATCAGCAAAATGTGCTGTAAAAACATCACCAGTCATGGGTTCAATATATCTTATAATTGAATATGTTTCATATCCAACATATATTCCCATCCTCCTTTGAGGACCCATTTTAGTGCGTTGTGGTGGTGCGATAGGAACATAAACCGCATAACCAAATGTTCTAAGATGGAAAATATTTGGCTCTCGACCAAAATTAAGTTGGTAATGGAGAATATTTATGACTTGCACTTGGTTTAATGCGAATTAATATCGCATCATGTAAATTTACATGTCCCCATATAAATATGGAGAGTTTTGTACTCATTACCAATTGTCTAGTTATTAGCTGCAAGCGTTTATCTATTGATTCAGCTAAACCAATTTTCTGTATGCACATGAGTAATTGGATGTTCAACAACAATCCCTATAGACATGTAATAATCATTAAATGCTTGAGATGTTAACTCACCAGCATTATCAAGTCTCATCCTTTTAATGGTGTAATCAGAATAATGTGTTCTCAAGTTAATAATTTGTGCAAGAAACTTTGCAAATGCCATATTAAGGCTTGATAACACACAAACATGAGACCCGCTAGATGCGTCTATTAGAACCATGAAATATCAAAATGGTCCACATGATGGATGAATTATTCCATATATATAAACTTGAATTCTTTCAAGAAACATTGGTGATTCTTTCTCAATATTCTTTTCATTAATCACCATATGTGCTTTTCATTAATCACCATATGTGCTTTTCATTAATCACCATACGCGCTTTTCATCATATATCCTTTTCACCATATGCGCTTTTAATCATATGCGCTGCGCTTTTCATCATATGCACTTTTTATCATATGCGCTTTTCATCATATGCGCTGCGATTTTCATCATATGCGCTTTTCAACATATGGGCTTTTTATCATATGCGCTTTTTATCATATGCGCTTTTAATCATATGCGCTGCGCTTTTCATCATATGCGCTTTTCATCATATGCGCTTTTATCATATGCGCTTTTTATCATATGCGCTGCGCTTTTCATCATATGCGCTTTTAATCATATGCGCTGCGCTTTTCATCATATGCGCTTTTCGGTGCTACATAGGTATTTCTCATTTCCGGTTATCATTGACTGATAATCATATCCATTATGATATATATCAGAGAAACTTAACAAATTTCTCTTTGATTTGAGAGAAAACAAAGCATTGTTTATCAGAAAATTCGTACCATTTGGTAATATTAATTTTTGCCTTTTCCGTTCCTTATATCAAGTTTGCAAGATCTGATATAGTATTTATAATTCCTTCATTTGATTTAAATCAATGAAATATTTCTTAGATTTGATCATAGTGTGTATGTTACCACTATCTGCAATACATAGGTCTTTACCATTTAATTGATGTTGTATTTCAGCAGGATTCATACTAAAACTTCAAATAAGACAAGCAAATAATGAGTTATATTTTAGCAAGATAATCAAATTATATTACCTGCAAACAAGTTACAATCTGAAGTACATAAAAGATAACACTTAATAAACATATTAGTTATGGTCTAAAACCATTTATTTATGAGTGATACATAACAAGCTAGGCACCTTAGAAAATTCAAATCATTCAAGTCTCAAGGTAGCTCAGGGTTTATTTAATCAAGATTTTTCAACAGATTCACTCTCGTTTTCTTTTCTTTTGGGACTTATTTGTAGAGATAAACAAGATGTTCATGTATTCAAGAAATAGTTACGCACAAGGAATTCAAATGATTCCAAACTTTAATCGCGCTCACAATTTGAGCATCATCTTCCCTTTCATTAACTTGGGGAGCGGTTCAACCAAGAACCTCGCAAGGTTCAGCGTGGTTAGATAAAAGAACATCTTTTTCTGTCAACGCTTAAATTTCACACAAGTGAACTTTTCAGGTTTCTCAACATGAGAAATACCCGCATTCGACAGTGGTGGTACAGTCCCAACAACGATAGTACTAGCTAAATATAAATCTCGTGTACACGTGTTGAGAATAACAACTCCTCATAAAACGAACTCCCTACTACGGAGTATTAATTATCCAAAATTAACATCCAATCATATTGAAATCACGCAACAATATATTCACCAAAAATTGCATATAAATGTGGACAACCACTTATGCATACTCCATTCTACTTCAAATCTTAAAACATCATGAACATCATCAATTATGCATCTTTAAATAAAAGTAGTCATTGTCCATGACTTATTTCACATATATTACAAATAAACATTTACATCTTTGTCAAATTCTGGTCGTCCCACCAATATATAAATGGAAAATATATAGCAAGAATAGCATTCTCCATTGCCATAAAATTCTATTTAAAATTTGATTACTATCTATTTGAATAACGGGACGTCATGCAGGTAGGCATAATACATGTGCCTCTATAAGACCATATAGTGAAGTACGCATATAAATTCAGCATATATTCAGGTTATATGGCTACTAGCCTAATAACAATTTGATACATGTGAAGCATAGATTAATAATATATAATATGATAGATTAAAATATTATCCTACATAGCCACCAAATTAATTGATTATGTATAAATTCAGTGTTTCTGTTTGTTATCCTCTCAATTATTGATGTCAAACTCACTGGTCAATAATCCAATACAAACATCGTCTTTTTTTCTATATTTAAATTCAAATGGCTATTATCAATATCTGAGAAGCATTATTTTATTATATTATGTTAATATGGAGTAGTTAAAATATTTTATTAAAATATTATGTTATTCTCAATTAACAGAATTAATCACATCTGTATCATAGACATGTATATATATATATACATCACATATAAATTATTGATTATTAAACAGCATTAATAAACCTCAATAATCAATAAACATTAATTAATTAATAACCACATATTAATTAAAGACACCAATTAATAGAGCTGGTGCTACACATATTTTACTGATACAGTTTAATAAGCATATAAATTATAAACTATAATTTATTTTAAATCATATAGCCTTATATAACATGTAAGACCAATTAAAGCATTCATGTTAACAAGTCCTCGAATTGCAGCATATGTAGCAAAGATACCAATATAAACATGCATCAATCATAATCAATTATCAATAAATCAACATGCTATGGCAATAAAGTATCAAGCAACGTGTTATAATATTTTAATAAAAGAATTTTTTTAGTACAAATACGATTACTATAAATACATTTAGTACAAATACGTTTAGTATAAATACGAAGATTAAGAGAATAAACATATTATGCATAAATAATAAATTTTAAGAATAAACATTAGTATGCATGAAATAAATAATGATTAATTGCATAAGTAATCATAAATGTTAGATAACATAAATATAAATGTTAGTGAAGTTAATAAGAGTTAGATTACAGAAATATAATTCAGGCGGTATAACCGACCATATATAACTTAAATAACATAAATATAAATGTTAGTGAAGTTAATAAAAGTTAGATTACATAAATATAATTCAGGCGGTATAACCTGAAATGTCCCGTTCTTATTGATTAAAAACGTTCCATATTAATTGATTTCGTTGCGAGGTTTTGACCTCTATATGAGACATTTTTCAAAGAATGCATTCATTTTAAAACAAACCATAACCTTTATTTCATCAATAAAGGTTTAAAAATCTTTACGTAGATTATCAAATAATGATAATCTAAAATATCCTGTTTACACACGACCATTACATAATGGTTTACAATACAAATATGTTACAACGAAATAAGTTTCTTGAATGCAGTTTTTACACAATATCATACAAGCATGGACTTCAAATCTCGTCCTTATTTAAGTATGCGACAGCGGAAGCTCTTAATAATCACCTGAGAATAAACATGCTTAAAACGTCAACAAAAATGTTGGTGAGTTATAGGTTTAACCTATATATTATCAAATCATAATAATAGACCACAAGATTTCATATTTCAATACACATCCCATACATAGAGATAAAAATCATTCATATGGTGAACACCTGGTAACCGACATTAACAAGATGCATATTTAAGAATATCCCCATCATTCCGGGACACCCTTCGGATATGATATAAATTTCGAAGTACTAAAGCATCCGGTACTTTGGATGGGGTTTGTTAGGCCCAATAGATATATCTTTAGGATTCGCGTCAATTAGGGTGTCTGTTCCCTAATTCTTAGATTACCAGACTTAATAAAAAGGGGCATATTTGATTTCGATAATTCAACCATAGAATGTAGTTTCACGTACTTGTGTCTATTTTGTAAATCATTTATAAAACCTGCATGTATTCTCATCCCAAAAATATTAGATTTTAAAAGTGGGACTATAACTCACTTTCACCAAATATCACTTCGTCGAGAATTTGACTTGGCCACGGGTTGATTCACGAACCTGTAACAATATATACATATATCAAAATATGATCGAAATATATTTACAACACTTTTAATACATTTTGATGTTTTAAGTTTATTAAGTCAGCTATCCTCGTTAGTAACCTACAACTAGTTGTCCACAGTTAGATGTACATAAATAAATCGATATATATTATCTTGAATCAATCCACGACCCAGTGTATACATATCTCAGTATTGATCACAACTCAAACTATATATATTTTGGAATCAACCTCAACCCTGTATAGCTAACTCCAACATTCACATATAGAGTGTCTATGGTTGTTCCGAAATATATATAGATGTGTCGACATGATAGGTCGAAACATTGTATACGTGTCTATGGTATCTCAAGATTACATAATATACAATACAAGTTGATTAAGTTATGGTTGGAATAGATTTGTTACCAATTTTCACGTAGCTAAAATGAGTAGTTTTTACCAATTTTGTTTTGCTCGCCATTTCTTCGTTTCTAATACGTTTTGAGTGATTTAAGCGGCTACGGTTTCGTATTGAACTTGAATTTATGAAACTAAACAGAAAAGGTATAGGTTTATAGTCGGAAATACAAGTTACAAGTCGTTTTTGAAAGATGTAGTCATTTCCGTCGAAAGAACGACATCTTGATGACTGTTTTGAAAAACATATTTTCACTTTGAGTTTAACCATGATTTTTGGATATGGTTTCATGTTCATAAGAAAAATCATTTTCCCAGAAGTATAGCTTTTAAATCAAAGTTTTTCATAGTTTTTAATTATCCAAACCAAAACAGCCCCCGGTTGTAACTACGACGGCGTAAATCCGGTTTTATGGTGTTTATCGTGTTTCCGGGTTTTAAATCATTAAGTTAGCATATCATATAGATATAGAACATGTGTATAGTTGATTTTAAAAGTGTAGTTAGAAGGATTAACTTTATTTGCGAACAAGTTTAGAATTAACTAAACTATGTTCTAGTGATTACTAGTTTACCACTTCGAATATGATAGCTTTTTATGTATGAATAGAATGATGTTATGAACATCATTACTACCTTAAGTTCCTTGGATAAATCTACTGGAAAATAGAAAAATGGATCTAGCTTCAACGGATCCTTGGATGGCTCGAAGTTCTTGAAGCAGAATCATGACACGAAAACAAGTTCAAGTAAGATCATCACTTGAAATAAGATTGTTATAGTTATAGAAATTGAACCAAAGTTTGAATATGATTATTACCTTGTATTAGAATAATAACCTACTGTAAGAAACAATGATTTCTTGAGGTTAGATGATCACCTTACAAGATTGGAAGTGAGCTAGCAAACTTGAAAGTATTCTTGATTTTATGTAACTAGAACTTGTAGAATTTATGAAGAACACTTAGAACTTGAAGATAGAACTTGAGAGAGATCAATTAGATGAAGAAAATTGAAGAATGAAAGTGTTTGTAGGTGTTTTTGGTCGTTGATGTATGGATTAGATATAAAGGATATGTAATTTTGTTTTCATGTAAATAAGTCATGAATGATTACTCATATTTTTGTAATTTTATGAGATATTTCATGCTAGTTGCCAAATGATGGTTCCCACATGTGTTAGGTGACTCACATGGGCTGCTAAGAGCTGATCATTGGAGTGTATATACCAATAGTACATACATCTAAAAGTTGTGTATTGTACGAGTACGAATACGGGTGCATACGAGTAGAATTGTTGATGAAACTGAACGAGGATGTAATTGTAAGCATTTTTGTTAAGTAGAAGTATTTTGATAAGTGTCTTGAAGTCTTTCAAAAGTGTATGAATACATATTAAAACACTACATGTATATACATTTTAACTGAGTCGTTAAGTCATCGTTAGTCGTTACATGTAAGTGTTGTTTTGAAACCTTTAGGTTAACGATCTTGTTAAATGTTGTTAACCCAATGTTTATAATATCAAATGAGATTTTAAATTATTATATTATCATGATATTATGATGTATGAATATCTCTTAATATGATATATATATACATTAAATGTCGTTACAACGATAATTGTTACATATATGTCTCGTTTCAAAATCATTAAGTTAGTAGTCTTGCTTTTACATATGTAGTTCATTGTTAATATACTTAATGATATGTTTACTTATCATAATATCATGTTAACTATATATATAACCATATATATGTCATCATATAGTTTTTACAAGTTTTAACGTTCGTGAATCGCCGGTCAACTTGGGTGGTCAATTGTCTATATGAAACATATTTCAATTAATCAAGTCTTAACAAGTTTGATTGCTTAACATGTTGGAAACATTTAATCATGTAAATATCAATCTCAATTAATATATATAAACATGGAAAATTTCGGGTCACTACAGTACCTACCCGTTAAATAAATTTCGTCCCGAAATTTTATGCTGTTGAAGGTGTTGACGAATCTTCTGGAAATAGATGCGGGTATTTCTTCTTCATCTGATCTTCACGCTCCCAGGTGAACTCGAGTCCTCTACGAGCATTCCATCGAACCTTAACAATTGGTATCTTGTTTTGCTTAAGTCTTTTAACCTCACGATCCATTATTTCGACGGGTTCTTCGATGAATTGGAGTTTTTCGTTGATTTGGATTTCATCTAACGGAATAGTGAGATCTTCTTTAGCAAAACATTTCTTCAAATTCGAGACGTGGAAAGTGTTATGTACAGCCGCGAGTTGTTGAGGTAACTCAAGTCGGTAAGCTACTGGTCCGACACGATCAATAATCTTGAATGGTCCGATATACCTTGGATTTAATTTCCCTCGTTTACCAAATCGAACAACGCCTTTCCAAGGTGCAACTTTAAGCATGACCATCTCTCCAATTTTAAATTCTATATCTTTTCTTTTAATGTCAGCGTAGCTCTTTTGTCGACTTTGGGCGGTTTTCAACCGTTGTTGAATTTGGATGATCTTCTCGGTAGTTTCTTGTATAATCTCCGGACCCGTAATCTGTCTATCCCCCACTTCACTCCAACAAATCGGAGACCTGCACTTTCTACCATAAAGTGCTTTAAACGGCGCCATCTCAATGCTTGAATGGTAGCTGTTGTTGTAGGAAAATTCTGCTAATGGTAGATGTCGATCCCAACTGTTTCCGAAATCAATAACACATGCTCGTAGCATGTCTTCAAGCTTTTGTATCGTCCTTTCACTCTGCCCATTAGTTTGTGGATGATAGGCAGTACTCATGTCTAGACGAGTTCCTAATGCTTGCTGTAATGTCTGCCAGAATCTTGAAATAAATCTGCCATCCCTATCAGAGATAATAGAGATTGGTATTCCATGTCTGGAGACGACTTCCTTCAAATACAGTCGTGCTAACTTCTCCATCTTGTCATCTTCTCTTATTGGCAGGAAGTGTGCTGATTTGGTGAGACGATCAACTATTACCCAAATAGTATCAAAACCACTTGCAGTCCTTGGCAATTTAGTGATGAAATCCATGGTAATGTTTTCCCATTTCCATTCCGGGATTTCGGGTTGTTGAAGTAGACCTGATGGTTTCTGATGCTCAGCTTTGACCTTAGAACACGTCAAACATTCTCCTACGTATTTAGCAACATCGGCTTTCATACCCGGCCACCAAAAACATTTCCTGAGATCCTTGTACATCTTCCCCGTTCCAGGATGTATTGAGTATCTGGTTTTATGAGCTTCTCTAAGTACCATTTCTCTCATATCTCCAAATTTTGGTACCCAAATCCTTTCAGCCCTATACCGGGTTCTGTCTTCCCGAATATTAAGATGTTTCTCCGATCCTTTGGGTATTTCATCCTTTAAATTTCCCTCTTTTAAAACTCCTTGTTGCGCCTCCTTTATTTGAGTAGTAAGGTTAGTGTGAATCATTATTTTCATAGATTTTACTCGAATGGGTTCTCTGTCCTTCCTGCTCAAGGCATCGGCTACCACATTTGCCTTCCCCGGGTGGTAACGAATCTCAAAGTCGTAATCATTCAATAATTCAATCCACCTACGCTGCCTCATATTCAGTTGTTTCTGATTAAATATGTGTTGAAGACTTTTGTGGTCGGTATATATAATACTTTTGACCCCATATAAGTAGTGCCTCCAAGTCTTTAATGCAAAAACAACCGCGCCTAATTCCAAATCATGCGTCGTATAATTTTGTTCGCGAATCTTCAATTGTCTAGACGCATAAGCAATCACCTTCGTTCGTTGCATTAATACACAATCGAGACCTTGCTTTGATGCGTCACAATAAATCACAAAATCATCATTCCCTTCAGGCAATGACAATATAGGTGCCGTAGTTAGCTTTTTCTTCAAAAACTGAAACGCTTTCTCTTGTTCATCATTCCATTCAAATTTCTTCCCTTTATGCGTTAATGCAGTCAAGGGTTTTGCTATTCTGGAAAAGTCTTGGATGAACCTTCTGTAGTAACCAGCTAGTCCTAAAAACTGGCGTATGTGTTTCGGAGTTTTCGGGGTTTCCCACTTTTCAACAGTTTCTATCTTTGCCGGATCCACCTTAATACCTTCTTTGTTCACTATGTGACCGAGGAATTGAACTTCTTCCAACCAAAATGCACACTTTGAAAACTTAGCGTACAATTCTTCCTTCCTCAATACTTCTAACACCTTTCTCAAATGTTCACCGTGTTCTTGGTCATTCTTTGAGTAAATAAGTATGACATCAATGAAAACAATGACAAACTTCTCAAGGTATGGTCCACACACTCGGTTCATAAGGTCCATGAACACAGCTGGTGCATTAGTTAAACCAAACGGCATGACCATAAACTCGTAATGACCGTAACGTGTTCTGAAAGAAGTCTTTGGAATATCATCTTCTTTCACCCGCATTTGATGATACCCGGAACGTAAGTCAATCTTTGAATAAACAGACGAGCCTTGTAGTTGATCAAATAAGTCGTCGATTCTCGGTAGTGGGTAGCGGTTCTTGATGGTAAGTTTGTTCAACTCTCGATAGTCGATACACAGCCTGAATGTACCATCTTTCTTCTTGACAAACAAAACAGGAGCTCCCCATGGTGATGTGCTTGGTCGAATGAAACCACGCTCTAAAAGTTCTTGTAATTTGCTTTGCAGTTCTTTCATCTTGCTGGGTGCGAGTCTGTAAGGAGCACGAGCTATTGGTGCAGCTCCTGGTACAAGATCTATTTGAAATTCAACGGATCGCTGTGGGGGTAATCCCGATAATTCTTTCGGAAATACATCGGGAAATTCTTTTGCAATGGGAACATCATTGATGCTCTTTTCTTCAGTTTGTACTTTCTCGACGTGTGCTAGAACAGCATAGCAACCTTTTCTTATTAGTTTTTGTGCCTTCAAATTACTAATAATATGTAGCTTCGTGTTGCCCTTTTCTCCGTACACCATTAAGGGTTTTCCTTTTTCTCGTATAATGCGAATTGCATTTTTGTAACAAACGATCTCTGCTTTCACTTCTTTCAACCAGTCCATACCGATTATCACATCAAAACTCCCTAACTCTACTGGTATCAAATCAATCTTAAATGTTTCGCTAACCAGTTTAATTTCTCTATTTCGACATATATTATCTGCTGAAATTAATTTACCATTTGCTAATTCGAGTAAAAATTTACTATCCAAAGGCGTCAATGGACAACTTAATTTAGCACAAAAATCACTACTCATATAGCTTCTATCCGCACCCGAATCAAATAAAACGTAAGCAGATTTATTATCAATAAGAAATGTACCCGTAACAAGCTCCGGGTCTTCCTGTGCCTCTGCCGCATTAATATTGAAAACTCTTCCGCGGCCTTGTCCATTCGTGTTCTCCTGGTTCGGGCAATTTCTAATAATGTGGCCCGATTTTCCACATTTATAACAAACTACATTGGCATAACTTGCTCTGACACTACTTGCTCCGCCATTACTCGTTCCGACACCATTTGTTCCTTTCGTTCTATTAACCCCTGGTCCGTAGACCTCACACTTCGCCGTGCTATGACCATTTCTTTTACACTTGTTGCAAAATTTGGTACAGAACCCCGAGTGATACTTTTCACACCTTTGGCATAGCTGCTTCTGATTATTGTTGTTGTTGCGATTATTATTGTTGTTGGGATGATTGTTGTAGTTGCTGTTGTTGTTGTTGTTGTTGTTGTTGTTGTTGTTGTTGTTGTTGTTGTTGTTGTTGTTGTTGTTGTTGTTGTTGTTGTTGTTGTTGTTGTTGTTGTTGTTGGGCCGTTTATTGTAGTTGCGATTGATGTTTCGATTGTTGGGATAATTGTTGCGATTATTGTTGTAATTGCTGTTGTTGTTGTATTGGTGATTCTTATCACCGTTTTCCTTCCACTTTCTTTTGACTTGCTTCACATTGGCCTCTTCAGCAGTCTGTTCTTTAATTCTTTCTTCAATCTGGTTCACTAGTTTGTGAGCCATTCTACATGCCTGTTGTATGGAGGCGGGCTCGTGTGAACTTATATCTTCTTGGATTCTTTCCGGTAATCCTTTCACAAATGCGTCGATCTTCTCTTCCTCATCTTCGAATGCTCCCGGACACAATAGGCACAATTCTGTGAATCGTCTTTCGTACGTGGTAATATCAAATCCTTGGGTTCATAACCCTCTAAGTTCTGTCTTGAGCTTATTGACCTCGGTTCTGGGACGGTACTTCTCGTTCATCAAGTGCTTGAATGCTGACCACGGTAGTGCGTACGCATCATCTTGTCCCACTTGCTCTAGATAGGTATTCCACCATGTTAACGCAGAACCTGTGAAGGTATGCGTAGCGTACTTCACTTTGTCCTCTTCAGTACACTTACTTATGGCAAACACCGATTCGACCTTCTCGGTCTACCGTTTCAATCCGATCGGTCCTTCGGTTCCATCAAATTCCAAAGGTTTGCAGGCAGTGAATTCTTTGTAGGTGCATCCTACACGATTTCCTGTACTGCCAGATCCAAGGTTATTGTTGGTATGTAGCGCAGCCTGTACTGCGGCTATGTTTGAAGCTAGAAAAGTACGGAATTCCTCTTCATTCATATTCACGGTGTGTCGAGTAGTCGGTGCCATTTCCTTCAAAATAGTCAAATGGAACAAGTTAATCATACAGAATATTAAGAGTAGTTAATAGTATTTCGTAGCATAATATGAACTCATTTATAAAAGCTTTTTCTTCATATTAGCGTTTTATAATTTTAAATTCGGGTAGTACCTACCCGTTAAGTTCATACTTAGTAGCTAATATACAATTCAACTACTACAATTCTATATGAAAAACTGATTGTAATAATATTTCGCGTTCAAACTTTTATACAATATTTTACAAACTTACAATACCGCTTATTTTACATAAAGCATGAAATATAGCACACAATAACTTTGATACAAGATAGTTGTGAAGATAATTCTAGCTAGTACACAATTCGTTCAGCAAAGGCAATAAAGACACGTAATTCATACGTCCAGAAACAAGTCATGCATTCTGGTTTTACTAGGACTACTTCCCATCCTTGGTCTTGTGGAACATAACCGTTATGGCCATTGATAAGACAGCGTGTTGTAACGTCGTCAAAGGGACGAGGGTTACGTAATGACCAACAGTCTCGTAATAACCTAAAAACCTCATTTCTTACCCCAATTACCGACTCCGTCACTTGTGGGAACGTTTTGTTTAATAGTTGTAGCCCGATGTTCTTGTTCTCACTTTGGTGAGAAGCGAACATTACTAACCCGTAAGCATAACATACTTCTTTATGTTGCATGTTAGCCGCTTTTTCTAAATCACGAAGTCCTATATTCGGATATACTGAGTCAAAATAATTTCTTAACCCGTTGCGTAAAATAGCATTTGGGTTCCCCGCAATATACGCGTCAAAGTAAACACATCGTAACTTATGGATTTCCCAATGTGATATCCCCCATCTTTCGAACGAAAGCCTTTTATAAACCAAGGCATTCTTGGAACGTTCTTCGAATGTCTTACAAACTGATCTCGCCTTAAATAGTTGTGCCGAGGAATTCTGACCGACTCTAGACAAGATTTCATCAATCATGTCTCCGGGTAGGTCTCTTAAAATATTGGGTTGTCTATCCATTTTTTGTTTTTATACTGTAAAATAGACAAGAGTTAGATTCATAAAAAAAATACTTATTAATACAAGCAATTTTTACATATATCATAAAGCATAAGCACACTATATTACATATATTACACCACGCGAATACAACTATCTTATTCCGACTCGCTCGTTTCTTCTTGTTCGGTTTTGGTTCGTTTTGCCAAGTTTCTAGGGATATATGATGTTCCCCTAATACGAGCCGTCGTTGTCCACATTGGTTTAGAAAAACCTGGTGGTTTAGAGGTTCCCAGGTCATTGTTACAACTTAAGGACTTCGGGGGTTGACGATACATATAAAGTTCATCGGGGTTGGAATTAGATTTATCTATTTTTATGCCATTTCCCTTATTATTTTCTTTTACCTTTTTAAATTCAGTTGGGGTAATTTCTATAACATCATCGGAATTCTCGTCGGAATCCGATTCATCGGAGAATTGGTAATCCTCCCAATATTTTGCTTCCTTGGCGGAAACACCATTGACCATAATTAACCTTGGTCGGTTGGTTGAGGATTCTCTTTTACTTAACCGTTTTATTATTTCCCCCACCGGTTCTATTTCTTCTTCCGGTTCCGATTCTTCTTTCGGTTCCGATTCTTCTTCCGGTTCCGACTCCTCTTCCGGTTCCTCTTCGGGAACTTGTGAATCAGTCCACGAATCATTCCAATTTACATTTGACTCTTCATTATTATTAGGTGAGTCAATGAGACTTGTTCTAGAGGTAGACATCTATCACATAATATCAAACACGTTAAGAGATTAATATATCACATAATATTCATATGTTAAAAATATATAGTTTCCAACAAAAATGTTAAGCAATCATTTTTAAAGAAAACACGGTCGAAGTCCAGACTCACTAATGCATCCTAACAAACTCGATAAGACACACTAATGCAAATTTTCTGGTTCTCTAAGACCAACGCTCGGATACCAACTGAAATGTCCCGTTCTTATTGATTAAAAACGTTCCATATTAATTAATTTCGTTGCGAGGTTTTGACCTCTATATGAGACGTTTTTCAAAGACTTCATTCATTTTTAAAACAAACCATAACCTTTATTTCATAAATAAAGGTTTAAAAAGCTTTACGTAGATTATCAAATAATGATAATCTAAAATATCCTGTTTACACACGACCATTACATAATGGTTTACAATACAAACATGTTACATCGAAATCAGTTTCTTGAATGCAGTTTTTACACAATATCATACAAACATGGACTCCAAATCTTGTCCTTATTTTAGTATGCAACAGCGGAAGCTCTTAGTATTCACCTGAGAATAAACATGCTTTAAACGTCAACAAAAATGTTGGTGAGTTATAGGTTTAACCTATATATATCAAATCGTAACAATAGACCACAAGATTTCATATTTCAATACACATCCCATACATAGAGATAAAAATCATTCATATGGTGAACACCTGGTAACCGACATTAACAAGATGCATATATATAAGAATATCCCCATCATTCCGGGACACCCTTCGGATATGATATAAATTTCGAAGTACTAAAGCATCCGGTACTTTGAATGGGGTTTGTTAGGCCCAATAGATCTATCTTTAGGATTCGCGTCAATTAAGGTGTCTGTTCCCTAATTCTTAGATTACCAGACTTAATAAAAAGAGGCATATTCGATTTCGATAATTCAACCATAGAATGTAGTTTCACGTACTTGTGTCTATTTTGTAAATCATTTATAAAACCTGCATGTATTCTCATCCCAAAAATATTAGATTTTAAAAGTGGGACTATAACTCACTTTCACAGATTTTTACTTCGTCGGGAAGTAAGACTTGGCCACTGGTTGATTCACGAACCTATAACAATATATACATATATATCAAAGTATGTTTAAAATATATTTACAACACTTTTAATATATTTTGATGTTTTAAGTTTATTAAGTCAGCTGTCCTCGTTAGTAACCTACAACTAGTTGTCCACAGTTAGATGTACAGAAATAAATCGATAAATATTATCTTGAATCAATCCACGACCCAGTGTATACGTATCTCAGTATTGATCACAACTCAAACTATATATATTTTGGAATCAACCTCAACCCTGTATAGCTAACTCCAACATTCACATATAGAGTGTCTATGGTTGTTCCGAAATATATATAGATGTGTCGACATGATAGGTCGAAACATTGTATACGTGTCTATGGTATCTCAAGATTACATAATATACAATACAAGTTGATTAAGTTATGGTTGGAATAGATTTGTTACCAATTTTCACGTAGCTAAAATGAGAAAAATTATCCAATCTTGTTTTACCCATAACTTCTTCATTTTAAATCCGTTTTGAGTGAATAAAATTGCTATGGTTTTATATTGAACTATATTTTATGAATCTAAACAGAAAAGTATAGGTTTATAGTCGGAAAAATAAGTTACAAGTCATTTTTGTAAAGGTAGTCATTTCAGTCGAAAGAACGACGTCTAGATGACCATTTTAGAAAACATACTTCCACTTTGAGTTTAACCATAATTTTTGGATATAGTTTCATGTTCATAATAAAAATCATTTTCTCAGAATAACAACTTTTAAATCAAAGTTTATCATAGTTTTTAATTAACTAACCCAAAACAGCCCGCGGTGTTACTACGACGGCGTAAATCCGGTTTTACGGTGTTTTTCGTGTTTCCAGGTTTTAAATCATTAAGTTAGCATATCATATAGATATAGAACATGTGTGTAGTTAATTTTAAAAGTCAAGTTAGAAGGATTAACTTTTGTTTGCGAACAAGTTTAGAATTAACTAAACTATGTTCTAGTGATTACGAGTTTAAACCTTCGAATAAGATAGTTTTATATATATGAATCGAATGATGTTATGAACATCATTACTCCCTCAAGTTTAGTAGGTAAACCTACTGGAAGTGACAAGAAATGATCTAGCTTCAAAGGATATTGGATGGCTTGAAAGTTCTTGAAGTAGGATCATGACACAAAAACAAGTTCAAGTAAGATTTTTACTCGAATTAAGATAGTTTATAGTTATAGAAATTGAATCAAAGTTTGAATATGAATATTACCTTGAATAAGAAAGATAACCTACTGTATATAATAAAGGTTTCTTGATCTTAGATGATTACTTGGAATGGATTAGAAAGCTTGGAAGTAAATTAGTAAACTTGAAGGGATTTTTGAAGTGTTCTTGAAGTGTTCTTCCTATGATGATTATAGCTTGATTCTTGAAGTGATTTTTGATGAAGATGATGATTAACTACTGGAAAAATACGTTCATAATAGTGTGTGTGTGTTGAGAGAGAATTAGAAAGAGAATTGGAAGTGAAATGGAGTGAATGATGAGTGGTAATTGGTGAGTGGTGAGTGGGGTTAAAAGGAGTTCTAGTTAGTTGACTAGCTCATGGTAGAAGTTAAAATTGATTAGTCATACATGACATAATCAAGAGTGGAATCCCATGCTAGTTCCTACTGGTATATACTCATAGTAAGTACGTTTTGAAGCTGTGTATAATACGGGTAAGAATACGACTAGAATTCTTGATGAAAGAAAAGAATGGAAAAGTAACTGTAACCATTTTCGTTAAGTATGAGTGTTTTGATATATGTCTTGAAGTCTTACAAAAGTATTTTAATACATCTAAATACACTACATGTATATACATTTTAACTGAGTCGTTAAGTCATCGTTAGTCGTTACATGTAAGTGTTGTTTTGAAACCTTTAAGTTAACGATCTCAATTAATGTTGTTAACCCATTGTTTATTATATCTAATGAGATGTTAAATTATTATATTATCATGATATTATGATATATTAATATATCTTAATATGATATATATACATTTAAATGTCGTTACAACGATAATCGTTACATATATGTCTCGTTTCGAAATTCTTAAGTTAGTAGTCTTGTTTATATGTATATAACTCATTGTTAATATACTTATGGAGATACTTACTTATCATAATCTCATGTTAACCATATGTATATCCATATATATATCGTCATGTCGTTTTTACAAGTTTTAACGTTCGTGAATCGCCGGTCAACTTGGGTGGTCAATTGTCTATATGAAACATATTTCAATTAATCAAGTCTTAACAAGTTTGATTGCTTAACATGTTGGAAACATTTAATCATGTAAATATCAATCTCAGTTAATATATATAAACATGGAAAAGTTTGGGTCACTACACCTTCACCGGTGTTTGCAAAATATTTTTGTGGGTTTGGTGGGTTTCAGATTTGAAAATTTTAGCTCAAAACTTATGGTTTTGTGTCACCCATTTGCTAACCTTGTATTAGGAAAGCAACACGTCCAGTTTACTTGTCCCGTATATTACCTTTCGGTAAACTACCGTCCGGTTGTAAAGGAAAGCGTTGAACAAGCAACTGTTAAGGCAATGTCCCCTGACATGCTTTTAATTATGGTCTATAACGTGTTGGACGCAATTACTATCCTTGGTAGGAGCAATAGTAAAGCTCACCCTTATGATTTTTCGGTCTGGCACAAGGTCCTGTCTTTGACCACTATGCAACCACCGTTCTTACGGTTGACACCCGATTTAGTTCAGGTGACCTAATGAATTTCAGGTGAATTCCTAGGATTTTACGTTCAATGGTAATGAACGCATTGAAAATAGGGTTTTCAGAAAACAAATCGGTTTGTAATTTTGATCAAAATATTTTCTCGTTCAAGCTCGAGTTTAGATATCATCGAATTCCATGAGTTTGAATTCTCAATCTTTAAGGTCAATCTCTAGGATTGAGTAATATCAGGCTTAAAAGCTAATTTTTGATCTTTTAAGGAGATTATCCTTTCTGGGGATCTGATTCATTAGTCTTATCCAGCTAATTTGCATGGTGCCCCCCATTTTACGAGATAAATCCTTCTCATGGTTAGGATAAATCTGACCACTTGGCGACCCTGTTTAATGCTGAGGTCCGTGGATTTCCTGCTGATTTTAGTGATGACTTTTCTAGATTTTTCGTCAACCTACAGCTGGTCTGGACGACAACTTCATGACCTAAATCAAGAAGCGCGTTTCTTTTTCGGAAGACTTTACTTCCTTTTAATGATGGAATTGATTCATCGTGTAGATCCATCTCTTCTTTTCTTTCATCGGGTAAAATAGTTTAGTTTAGTCCAAAGCAAAAGTATTTTCAGTTATTTGTTACAGAAATATGTGACATATGTTTAAGATAACTTGGTAATTTTTCCCACACTTGGCTTTTATTTTCCTTTTTATTGTTCTCTATTCCATTTTAAATTAATTTTAACATTTTGATTTGTTTCTCAATTTATGTCCTTTCCGAGGTAACAATAATTTCGGTGTTAACACCTAGTTTTATCGTTCATAAATATGTATAAACATGATTTTGAGTTCATTTAATTGAAAATTTTGAAAAATTTTACTAGAATTGGGTAGTCAGTATATAAGACTAGGGCTGTTCTTTATTATCAGAGAGCACTAGATTCTAATACAACTACTGCTTTACTAGTATTTTTAATGGTAACCCAGTGTTAACAAGATAAAAATTTTAAAATCCGAAAGAATTTAACCCCTTCCCACACTTAAGATCTTGCAATGCCCTCATTTGCAAGAAATCAGTAACAATTTAAATTATTGAGGGTGATTTGTGTGAAAATGATTAAATTTTTACCAAAGTTTCCAAATAATTTGGCGTTTGTTTGCTGAATGATAAATGGTGCATATCATTTATTCATTCCGTCTTGTTGTTATTTCACATATATTTTGCATCTTATCGTCAAAATTAGTTGCTTTTGCTGAACTTAATGACAGTCTTTGAAAATGCGTTGTTTTACCCTGTTGTGTACATAAGATAAACTGCAAACATATATACATATTTTTGAAGTTTGGTATATTACCCCACATTCAAAAATTATTAAAATCTAAGAATAAAAGTTAGAAAATTATAAAAACTATTACAATATTAAATAAGTATTAAACCTATCAACATTACAAATTACAAAATAAATAAAACTAAGTAGACTAGGGATGATACTGATACCAATAGGGGTTCCAAGCATAACCATAGGTGCTATAGAATGCTTCGGCTGGGTTATACGTAGGATACGGTGGCTGCATCTCTATAGACCAGGGAGGGAATATGGGTTTTGGAGTAGGAATATAGTTTCTACCTATATGTTGGCAATGAGCTATGATTTGGTTTTGATGAACTTGCCAATCTTCAAATGCTCTCTGTCTAGCATTTTCGTACTCCTGTGAAGCTATAAACCTTTGCATTTCTTGCATTTCATTTCCCCCTCCTACATTACCTTGCTGTTGATTTCTCTCAACCTGTGGATGTCTACCATGGTATTGTACTGCGGCGTTATTTCTCCTCTTCAAAACTTTCGCACCATGGTATACATTTAAACCTATTATATCGCGGGGTTCTGGTTCTTCGACTAATAATCCCCCCCGACTTATATCCACACCGAGATATTCAGCAATCAAAGTAATAAAAATACCACCTCCTATTATGCTATGCGGCCTCATCCCCCTAACCATAGCTGATAAATAATAACCCACACAATAAGGTATACTTACAGCGCTTTGTGAGTCTCGAATACACATATGGTAAAACAAATCCTGTTCATTTACCTTTTCCTTGTTCTTACCTCTTTGTGTAATCGAATTAGCTAAAAACTTATGAATTACTCTTAATTCAGCTCTATCTATATCCAAATAAGAGTAATTTCCTCCTTTGAATCGGTGATGGCTTGTCATTTGACTCCATACACCGTGTGTATCAAAATTTTCATCTATCTTTCTACCATTTAGTATCAACCCTCTACAATCGGCAGATGCTAACTCCTCAGGCGTATATATACGTAAAGCCTGAGCCATGTCTAGTAAAGACATGTGGCGCATCGAACCTCCTAACAAAAATCTAATAAAAAATCGATCGGTTAAACTAGCTACCCGATCATTTAATTCTATACTACACAACAATTCTTCACACCATACTTTATATACAGGTCTACGCATGGTGAATAAACGTACCCAGTCGTTAAAAGTAGAATTACCATACCTCTGTGCAAGTAATTCCCTAATTGGCCCGGCCAATTCTACAGCTTCTAATGGTCCCCATTCTATGACCCTAGGTACCTCAACAACTTTAGAATGAAGAGTATGCAAACCCCTTTGGTATTTTGGATAATCTATCCAAAGTCTGTCAAATCTCAGGTTCGGGTGCAAATCTTCCAAGTGCATATCAGAAAATGTCATGACTGGATGAGGTATATCTTGCTTGTAGTAGTTATCCACCTCCTGTTGTTCCGCATTCTCAGCAGGAGCATTGCGAGCTTGGGATGAAGATTCACCCCTTTCAGTCTGCAAAACACATCAAACACAATTTTTGTGCATCCAAATATGCATTAGTGTCAGCAAAATCATCAATCAAAATAATTACAATGACATGATCAATTTATATCAAACTTAAGCTCATTTTCATATTTTCATCAAATCTACACTTTTTCAAATAAGCATATACGAAAATGTTCGCCAAGTTCATAAGCATTTAACTCAAATAACATGTCAAAATAATCATTACTAGCAATTAAACAAGTTTCAAATGGCATTATCTCTCAAAAATCAAGTTCATGAATTTTTAAACTTGAAAAAGTCCACTTTAATTCTCAAAATCATGTTTAGGCTCAAAGTTTGGATCATTTAACTACCTAAACATGTTAAACTACTTAATTTAGCAACAATTCATGACAAAAATCGGCCATAACCTGTTTATATCAAAAAGCCCCAAATTTGCTCAAGAACACAAACCCTAGATTACTCAAAATTTGAAGTTTAAGGCTTCTAATCATGTTAAATAGCATCAATCTAGGTTATACAAGCATAATACATAAACAATTTAAGCATAATTACACTAAAAAGCATCAAAATCAAATTGGGGAAAAAATTGCTCAAGAACACTAATTTTCGGATTAAATGGTGTTTAGGTGTAGAAATTTACCGTTTTTCTTGAGTAATTCCTTGATAGCATCCTTCTCAACAAGATTTTAGTAAAAGATTTGATGATTAACGGTTAAAATTGTGATTTTGGGGGTGTTTTTGCGGGTTTTTTTGCTGTATGTTCGCTGTATGTGTGGGTGGTAGTGTGGACTGATCAGTTCTTAGCGTTTTATTTTTTTCTGTATTTCGGTCCCTCCGCGAGTCGCGGGGTTTAAAGCTTCAAACTCCGCGAGTCGCGGAGTTTGTTTTTTTTGTTTTTTTTTTTTTAACATCTTATATTAATTAAAACAATTAAGTAATTAATTTTAAAATTTTGTTTGCCTTATTATTTAGGACGAGGTCGTTTCGGATCGATATCCTAGTCCGTCCTTCGACAAAATTTTAAAATTTGTCTTTTTGTAGCGATTGTTTTAAAAGCTAAGATTTTTTGGGTTTTTTTAATGTTTTTGGCATACTTTAATTCAATAAGATTAAAAATAATGATAATAAAAGTTCTCGTCCCTCCCTTGGGTAAAGCAATTTCGGTTCAAAGACCTAGTCTTCAACTTACGACGAATTTTAAAAATCATATTTTTAACTTAATGAGATAAAGTAAATTTTTGTTTTTAAATTCACACAACTTAAATATAAGATTTAAAATTAATATTAAAAATTCACACCAAACTTAAAATTTGAAATGCATAAAAATAAAATTCATATTTTAAAAATTAAAAATTCACACCAAACTTAATTTAAAAATTCATATTATAAATTCACACCAAACTTATATTAATTTTTCAAATATTTACAATTTTAAAAATATTGTTTTTACAAAGTTTACAATATTAATTTAAGATTTAATTATTAATTTTAAAAACATGGTAAAAATAAAATAAAAAATCTTTTTGGCTTTTTATCCCACTTTAATCAATCAAATATTATCAAAAATATGCGCCCCTCTTTTCGGTAAAGTAATTTCGGTTCCAAGACCTAATTTAACTCATGACGAATTTTTGAAATATTTTGGGTTGATTGATTAAAGATATTTATACCTTAAGAATAAACGTTAAATTTCGCAGTGATGTAATAAATTTTTGAATGATATCAATAATTTCGGTCGCCAAACCTAATTTTATTCAATACCAATTTAATACTTTATAGCGAACAAATTAGCGTTTATTATCAAAAGGTTAAAAAAAATAAAATAAAGACTGTACAGACATACCTGTGAAATAGATTTCTTAGTTATATGATCTATCCCATTCATAAGATAGTCGGTTTAATTGATTTTCCATAGCTACATAGGCGTAACCTCGAGCATTCAGTGTCTTTTCTTCTAAACATATGAACGGTCCGTCTCTGCATAAAGTAACAAATTCGGTGTTTGAATAGGTTTGATTATTTGAACATTTACCTCCATGTGACCATTTTCCGCATTTGTGACATCTTTCTAGGTGTCGTGCTCTTCTTTTCGCTGCGGATTTTGATTTTCCTTTACCAAATTGTAACTTATTATCTTCGCATCTGGATTCTTTTCTAACTCCGTTCATTCTTTCTCTGATTACTGATACTATTTCACTCGGAAGTGTGTCATTATTACGTTTAGTGATCAAAGCGTGTAGCATTAGACCATGGTTTAGTTCACAGGCAGTCTTCATTTTGTAAAAACATAAAAAAATAAAAATTCAGAATGGGGGGAGAAGACTAGTTCTTTAGGGTCTGCTAGGGAAAGACCATTCGGGTTCCATTTTCGAGAACTACACGAAAACAGACAATCTAACTCTAACAGAAATACATATTATCCTTTAAAGACTTGATTCTCCCCACACTTAGTTAGCTGTGGTGTCGAAATTGTGATTAACTTCGTTGTCGACTTCCATCGGACTATCTATGTAGTGTTTAACTCTGTGACCATTAACTTTAAATTCAATCCCATTTGAATTTATTAATTCTATCGTTCCGTATGGGAAAACTCTTTTAACTATGAATGGTCCAGACCATCTTGATTTCAATTTTCCAGGAAATAGCTTGAATCGTGAATTGAAAAGAAGAACTCTGTCTCCTTCTTTAAATTCTTTTGAACTTCTGATTCTTTTATCATGCCATTTCTTCGTTCTTTCCTTATAGATTAACGAATTATCGTATGCTTCATGTCTTAATTCTTCTAATTCGTTTAGTTGACTTAATCGTAGACGTCCGACTTCATGTAAATCAAGATTACATGTCTTCAAAGCCCAAAATGCTTTGTGTTCAATTTCTACTGGAAGATGACATGCTTTTCCATAAACAAGTCTAAAAGGTGTGGTTCCAATTGGAGTTTTGTAGGCTGTTCTAAAAGCTCAGAGTGCATCCTCCAATTTAATGGACCATTCCTTCGGATTTGATCCTACGGTTTTCTCTAGAATACGTTTTAAAGCTCGGTTGGTATTTTCAACTTCTCCACTTGTTTGTGGATGATATGCGGTGGAGATTTTATGAGTTACTCCATATCTTTTAAGAACTTTCTCAAGTTGATTATTACAGAAATGAGTTCCCCGATCACTTATTAAAGCTTTCGGTGTTCCAAACCTTGCAAAAAGACGTTTTAAAAAGTTGACTACAACTCGTGCATCGTTAGTTGGGAGAGCTTGTGCTTCCGCCCATTTAGATACATAATCAATGGCTACGAGAATATAGAGATTATTATGAGATTTTGGAAATGGACCCATAAAGTCAATACCCCAAATGTCAAATACTTCACATACTTGTATGACATTTTGTGGCATTTCATCACGTTGACTTATTTTTCTGGCCCTTTGACAAGCATCACAGGATTTGCAAAGAAGGTGTGCGTCTTTGTAAATTGTAGGCCAATAGAATCCAGCATCATAAACTTTTCTTGCTGTTAGTTGAGGCCCATAATGCCCTCCTGTTGGTCCTGTGTGACAATAGTTTAATATTTTACTGGCTTCATCTCCAAATACACATCGGCGTATTATTCCATCGGGACAACTTTTAAATAGATGTGGATCTTCCCAAAAATAGTGTTTTATATCACTGAATAATTTCTTTCGTTTTTGGTACGATAATCCTTTTTCAAGGAATCCACAAACTAAGTAGTTTGCATAGTCTGCAAACCATGGAATTTCTTTATAATCTATCTTCAATAGATATTCATCAGAAAAGTTGTCTTGTATGGCCGATTCATTTAGAACTTCTAATTCGGGATTTTCAAGACGAGAAAGATGATCAGCGGCGAGATTTTCTGCTCCTCTTTTATCTCGGATTTCAATATCAAACTCTTGTAAGAGTAAGATCCAACGGATTAATCTTGGTTTAGCATCTTGTTTTGAAAATAGGTATCTAAGAGCAGAATGGTTGGTATAGACCACCGTTTTTGCTAGAACGAGATATGATCGAAATTTGTCAAAAGCAAAGACAATAGCAAGGAGTTCTTTTTCAGTAGTTGTATAGTTCGTTTGTGCTCCTTGCAACGTCTTACTAGCATAATATATAGGTTGAAATCGTTTTTCAATCCTTTGTCCTAAAACGGCTCCCATTGCAAAATCACTTGCATCGCACATAGTTCAAATGGTAGATTCCAATTCGGTGTTATCATGATCGGCGCATTAGTAAGTTTCTCTTTAAGAATATTAAAAGATTTGATACACTCATCTGAAAAGATGAATGGGGCATCCTTTTCTAGGAGTTTATTCATAGGAGTGGCAATTTTAGAAAAATCTTTTATGAAACGTCGGTAAAAACCGGCATGCCCTAGAAAACTCCTAACTCCTCTAACATTGGTGGGATGTGGAAGTTTAGCAATTACATCTACTTTAGCTCTATCCACTTCAATTCCTTCTTTTGAAATTTTATGACCAAGAACGATGCCTTCTTTAAACATGAAATGGCATTTCTCCCAATTAAGTACTAGATTTGATTGTTCGCATCTAATAAGAATTCGTTCCGGATTAACTAGACATGATTCAAATGTATCACCAAAGACTGAAAAGTCATCCATGAAAACTTCAATGCATTCTTCTATCATGTCATGAAAAATCGCCATCATGCACCTTTGAAAGGTTGCAGGGGCGTTGCAAAGTCCAAATGGCATGCGTTTGTAAGCAAAAGTACCATAAGGGCACGTGAATGTGGTTTTCTCTTGGTCCTCGGGTGCTATTGGAATTTGAAAATATCCGGAAAAACCATCAAGAAAACAATAGTAACTGTTTCCGGCTAATCTTTCCAACATTTGATCTATGAAAGGTAAGGGAAAGTGATCTTTTCTGGTGGCGTCATTTAATTTTCTATAATCAATACATACACGCCATCCTGTTACAGTCCTAGTAGGAATAAGCTCATTTTTCTCATTTGTAATGACAGTCATGCCACCCTTCTTAGGCACGCATTGAACTGGGCTTACCCATGGACTATCAGAAATTGGATAAATTAAACCTGCATCTAGCAGTTTAATAATCTCTTTCTTAACTACATCTTGCATATTAGGATTTAGTCTTCGTTGGCGTTGCACATACGTTTTATGACCTTCTTCCATAAGGATTTTATGTGTGCAATACGAAGGACTTATTCCTTTAATATCATGAATCTTCCATGCAATGGCTGGTTTATGGGCTTTCAACACAGAAATGAGTTGTGATTTCTCATTTTCAGTAAGAGAAGACGATATTATTACAGGTAATTCAGATTCACTATGTAAATAAGCGTATTCTAAATGGTTTGGAAGTGGCTTTAATTCTAATTTCGGAGGTTCTTCTATTGATGATTTGTATCGATATCTGTCTTCTTCTTTTAGCATTTGAATTTCTTCTGTTGTTGGTTCATATCCATTAGCTATAAGTGTAGCTAACATTTCAGCTTCATCAATTGGTTCATTACCTTCTCCTAAAGAACATTCTCCTGTTCCTTGTAATTCTGGAAATTCTTCTAATAATTCTGCATGTGCATCTATAGTTTGAATATAATAACATGTATCATCTGCAGATTGTGGTTGTTGCATTGCTCTATCAACTGAAAAGGTAACACTCTCGTCCTCTATACTTAGGGTCAATTTCTTACCGAACACGTCTATCATTGCTTTAGCCGTGTTTAAGAATGGTCTTCCTAATATGAGAGGAACTTGAGAATCTTCTTCCATGTCCAAAACAACAAAATCTACTGGAAATACTAAAGTACCAACTTTAACTAGCATGTTCTCCATTATCCCTCTAGGATATTTTATTGATCTATCGGCTAGTTGTATGCTTATTCTGGTTGGTTTCAATTCTCCAAGGTCTAGTTTAGCGTATAGTGAATACGGCATTAGATTTATACTAGCACCTAAATCTGCTAATGCTTCTATTGAACTAAGACTACTCATAAAACATGGAATTGTGAAACTTCCTGGATCAGATAGTTTTTCTGGTATCTTATTCAACAGCACTGCTGAACAATTAGCATTCATGGTAACAGCCGAGAGTTCTTCCATTTTCTTTCTATTTGAGATTAGATCTTTCAAGAATTTAGCATATCTAGGCATTCCTGAAATCACATCAATGAAAGGAAGATTTACATTTATCTGTTTAAACATATCCAAGAATTTGGATTGCTCGGCTTCAAGTTTCTCTTTCTTTATTTTACTCGGGTAAGGAAGTGGTGGTTGGTATGGTTTAACATAAGGTTTAGCCTTAACTGTGTTATCTTCATTAACCTTTTCAACTACCGGTTCTTTTTCCTTATCTTGATTAGGTTGGGGTTCTTGTGGAGTAGGAATAGCTTCATCAGAAGTTACAGGTATTTCAGGTGATTTAAGTGTTGTACCACTTCTTGTGGTAATAGCTTTAGCTGTTTCATTCCGGGGGTTAGCATTTGTATCACTAGGTAGACTTTCCGGTTTTCTTTCACCTATTAACCTTGCTAGGTTACTTACTTCTTGTTCCAGATTTTGAATAGAAGCTTGTTGATTTCTAAATGCTTGAGCATTTTGTTCATTAGTTTGTTTTTGAGATGTGAAAAACTGCGTTTGAGTTTCAACTAGCTTCGTCATCATATCTTCTAAATTCGGCTTTTTATCATCGATTTGTTGTGGTGGTTTGTTTTGAAAATTAGGTCTTTGCTGATTGTAAGTATTATTGGATACTTGTTGATTGCTAGGACCTTGTTGGTTGTTGTATGGAATATTTCGGTTATAATTCTGGTTTTGATTGTAAATCGGTCTTGGCGGTTGATAATTATTCTGATAATTATTTCCAGGCCTTTGGTTTATGTATGAAATATTCTCTCTTTGTTCCATTGTTAATTCAATACTGAGACAATCTTTTGTCAAATGTGGTCCTCCACACTGCTCACAACTAATTCGTATTGAGTGAATATCCTTAGTCATCTTTTCCATTCGTCTCTCGACAGCATCTATTTTTGTGGAAATGGAATCTAAGTCATGGCTAGAATCGGCTCTAGCTGCTTTAGATGATCTAACGATATCTTTTTCTTGGTGCCACTCATGTGAGTGGGAAGCAGTGTTATCAATAATTTTGTAAGCATCAGCTTCGGTTTTCTTCATAATAGAACCACCAGCTGCTATATCTATGTCTTTCCTTGTAGTGATGTCACATCCTTGGTAGAATATTTGTACTATTTGACAGGTGTCTAAACCATGTTGCGGACATCCTCTTAATAACTTTCCAAATCTTGTCCACGCCTCATATAGAGTTTCATTTGGCTTCTGTGTAAACGTAACAATTTCTCCTTGAAGTCTTACGGCTTTAGATGCAGGAAAGAATTGTTTAAGAAATTTTTCAACTAAAACGTCCCATGTATCAATCGCCCCTTCAGGTAATGATTCCAACCAATCTTTGGCTTCTCCCTTTAAAGTCCAGGGAAATAACATGAGATATATCTGTTCATCCTCCACTTCTCGGATTTTAAATAGTGTGCAGATCCTATTAAAGGTACGTAAATGTTCATTTGGATCTTCCTTCGGCGCACCACTAAATTGGCATTGATTAGTCACCATATGTAGAATGTGTCCTTTGATTTCATAATCTGGCGCATTAATGTCTGGATGAGTAATTGCGTAACCTTGGCCAGTGCGTTTAGCTCTCATTCGGTCTTCCATACTTAAAGGTTCCAGATTCTCCATAATTGAATTTGTTGAATCGGAATCACTAGAGGATTCTGATTTAATGGTTCGTTCCTCAACAATCTCTGTTTGAATGATTGGTGGTTCCGGAGGAAAGTTTAGTGGTTCAGGATCTACGAATCGTTCCTGAATATTCTCCGGATTCTCAATTGTGAGGTCGGGTTCAAAAAATGGATTATCGGAAATTTGAACTGGAGTACTTGGTCGACTGGATGACGATTCTAAAGAAAAATCAACGGCAGTAATATTTGCTAAATGTCTTGATCTAGTTACAGGTGGTGAACGTACAAAAGGTGGTGAACGTCTTGCTCGGTGCATTCACTGAATATCCTATTAGTTTTTAAAAGGAAAGAAAAATTATAATAAGTTATCCAATCAATAGACTTTTCTGATTTTGCCCACGTTTCGAATAGCCAAAAGATGCAGCAGAGGGGCAGGATTCGTTTGGTCTCAATATAATTGAGGACTGTTTGGCTCCAATAACCCGGTCCACGTACAAATCCAACTATTACTACGAACCAGAAAATTTTGATGTCTGTCAATTTAACCACTTAAAATAAATTTTCGTAATTTTAAGAAATTTAGATAAGAAGTAGAATAAAAATCTATGTCCTAAAACTAGAATAGCGAGAAATAAGAAAGAAAAAGAGTTCGTCGAAAAAGGTCGAAAAAGAAAAATGGTTGAAAAATAAAAGGTGACGGAAAAATAAAAGAAACTTATAAAACTTAAAAACACTTGACTAATCCAACCTTATCACTACAACTAACTTAAAATTATAATCGCAAATTGAGATTACTAATTGGAATGATAATTGATACATAGGTAAAAGGTGTCTAAAAATATTAAAGCTTACAGGAAAAACTATATCCCAAATGGAAATAACTTAAAAAGAAACTAAAACTTAAAAAGGCGTTTCAAAATTCTAAAGTACCTAAATCTTTGTCTAAAGAAAAAGCACTTAAGGAATTCTACGGCAAAGCCTAAAAATCTAGAAGTAAAAATAACTATGGCAAAAACTAAGTTTAAAACTAAATATGAGCTAAAAATACAAATATTACGCTAAAACGATTAAAAAGGGACAAAATATAAAAATATACAAAAAGTTGTAAAAAGTACAATTTTTATAAAAATATTATTTTTATATTATTTATTTATTAAAACTATTAATTTTACATATAATAAAACTAATTAAACAAAATAATAATAAAAACTAAAATAAATAATTAATTAAAACCTAATTAGGGTTTTATAATAATAATTATAATAATTACCCGTAATTAATGCTTGATTAGGGTTCTGTGTACCTGTGTCAGAGTGGCTCCGCGAGTTGCGGTATTTCAAGCAGCAAACCCAGCGAGTCGCGGGGTTCCAAAATTCAACCCTGGTACAGTTTTAAATTTGACGCGTTTTTTTATTTTTTTTTTATTTTCTGTTTTTGCTGTAAAATATAAAATATATTTATTAATTAAATAAAACTTATATTTTTACAAACTAAAAGAAATAGAAATAAAGAAACTTTATAAAACTTAAATATTTAACAAAATCTTAAAAATACTTATATTTTTGTTTTTCTTTTTATATTTTCGAATATTTAAAACGTATTTTTATAAAAACGACTTTTAATAAAAGTAAACTAAAAATCTTTTTTTCTTTTCTTTATATTAGCGTTGCGCTTCCGGCGTTTTAGAAGATCCCCGGCAGCGGCGCCAAAAATAACTTGATGTTTCGCGAGGTGTATATAAAATAGCTATTAAATTTAGCAGGAAATACTATTAAATACGATACAATTTTACACAAGATATTTATTTATTTAGAGAATGGATATACTTAAACCTTGCTACAACACTTATAGGCAGTGTACCTAATCGTACAGTAGTGTAGTTTTTGAGTAAGTCCGGTTCGTTCCACAGGGAATCTTTTTAAACAAAGCTTAACGCTATATTAGTTTACTTTTATAAAAATACAAATATATATATAAGTAATATTATTATTATAAAGGGGGGTTTTTACCGTTTAATGACCGGTTTGTTGATTTTAAAACTTTAGTCGCAGTTAAAACCAAATGTAAAATAATAAATAAATACAAGACTTAATTTAAAGCGTAAAGTAAATAACGATAATGAAATTGCGAATAATAAAAGTGCGATAAAATAAACTTGCGATAATTAAAAAGTACGATAATTAAAAGTGCAATTAAATACAATAACAATAAAAATGCGATAATTAGAAGTGCAATTAAATATAAAATAAAGGAAATTAAATATGAAATAAAAGAATTATGCTTATTTAAACTTCAGTAATCATGATGTTTGATGTGTTGATTTTAGTTTTATGCCCATGGGTTAATTGTCCTTTGTCCTGGATTATTTAATATGTCCATCTGGTTTTTGTCCATAACAGTCCATCAGTCATAAATATAAAGTGTGAGTGTCCTCGTCAAATTATCCTTATACCCGAAGTTAAATATTCCAACTAATTGGGGACTTAAACTGTAACAAGATTTTAATACTTTTTTTAATAATTACACCAGGATGTCGACTGAGTGTAACCCAAGGTTTTAATATTTTGTTATCAATTATACCAAGTGTCCTTGTACATAATTTCACCCCTGTTTTAATTATTCTAGTGGCTATTAATCCATTCCCGTATCCGGTTAAATGAACGATTATTTGTACATATAAATACCCCGCCCATCGTGTCCGATCGAGTGTATATGGTAATTTATAGGGACGCCCAATTGTAAATCTTTATATTAACATTAACAAACTATCATTTAGTTAAACAAATATAAAGCCCATTAATAGCCCATAGTCTAATTTCCACAAGTGTCGTTCTTTTGTCCAAACCCCAATTATGGTACAAAGCCCAATTACCCAATTTTAGTAATTAGCCCAACATCATGATTACTTCGGATTAAATAAGCATAATAATAACTTAGCTACGAGACATTAAATTAAAAAGGTTGAACATAACTTACAATGATTAAAAATAGCGTAGCGTTACACGGACAGAATTTCGACTTACACCCTTACAACATTCGCTAACATACCCTTATTATTAGGATTAAAATTAAAATTAAAATTAAAATTAAAATATAAATATAAATATATACGTTTAGATAGATGGATGGATATATTGATGATTTTGCGATCAGAATTCGTTTGCTTTTATAGGGAGTTTCAGAAATTGGGGCTCCGTGACTCGCGGCATTTTTTGCCTTCAAACTCCGCGAGTCGCGGAGTTTGAAATTACAGCTCACAAACTTTGGAGTCTTTCTTATCGATGGATTTTTATTATTTATTATAATATATAAATAATTATAAGAATTATTTAAATATTATATTATATGTATGTGCATAGTTGACTTGTAATTTTTAGTCTGTTGCGTCGAGCGTTGAGAGTTGACTCTGGTCCCAGTTCCGGATTTTCGAACGTCCTTGCGTACAATTTAATATCTTGTACTTTGCGTTTTGAATCTTGTACTCTTGTAATTTCGAGACGTTTCTTATCAATAATTGGAACCTCTTTGATTGTATTTTGTACTTTTGAGCTTTTTGGTCATTTGCGTCTTCAATTCGTCGAATCTGTCTTTTGTCTTCACCTTTTATTATTTAAACGAATATCACTTTTAAATAGAACAATTGCAACTAAAAGCTTGTCTTTCTTGAGGAATAATGCTATGAAATATATGTTCGTTTTTAGTATTATCAAATGCACACTTTGAAAACTTAGCGTACAATTCTTCCTTCCTCAATACTTCTAACACCTTTCTCAAATGTTCACCGTGTTCTTGGTCATTCTTTGAGTAAATAAGTATGTCATCAATGAAAACAATGACAAACTTGTCAAGGTATGGTCCACACACTCGGTTCATAAGGTCCATGAACACAGCTGGTGCATTAGTTAAACCAAACGGCATGACCATAAACTCATAATGACCGTAACGTGTTCTGAAAGCAGTCTTTGGAATATCATCTTCTTTCACCCGCATTTGATGATACCCGGAACGTAAGTCAATCTTTGAATAAACAGACGAGCCTTGTAGTTGATCAAATAAGTCATCGATTCTCGGTAGTGGGTAGCGATTCTTGATGGTAAGTTTGTTCAACTCTCGGTAGTCGATACACAACCTGAATGTACCATCTTTCTTCTTGACAAACAAAACTGGAGCTCCCCACGGTGATGTGCTTGGTCGAATGAAACCACGCTCTAAAAGTTCTTGTAATTGGCTTTGCAGTTCTTTCATCTCGCTGGGTGCGAGTTTGTAAGGAGCACGAGCTATTGGTGCAGCTCCTGGTACAAGATCAATTTGAAATTCAATGGATCGATGTGGGGGTAATCCCGGTAATTCTTTCAGAAATACATCGGGAAATTCTTTTGCGACGGGAACATCATTGATGCTCTTTTCTTCAGTTTGTACTTTCTCGACGTGTGCTAGAACATCATAGCAACATTTTCTTATTAGTTTTTGTGCCTTCAAATTACTAATAAGATGTAGCTTCGTGTTGCCCTTTTCTCCGTACACCATTAAGGGTTTTCCTTTTTCTCGTATAATGCGACTTTCATTTTTGTAACAAACGATCTCTGCTTTCACTTCTTTCAACCAGTCCATACCGATTATCACATCAAAACTCCCTAACTCTACTGGTATCAAGTCAATCTTAAATGTTTCGCTAACCAGTTTAATTTCTCGATTCCGACATATATTATCTGCTGAAATTAATTTACCATTTGCTAATTCGAGTAAAAATTTACTATCCAAAGGCGTCAATGGACAACTTAATTTAGCACAAAAATCTCTACTCATATAGCTTCTATCCGCACCCGAATCAAATAAAACGTATGCAGATTTATTATCAATAAGAAACGTACCCGTAACAAGCTCCGGGTCTTCCTGAGCCTCTGCCGCATTAATATTGAAACCTCTTCCGCGGCCTTGTCCATTCGTGTTCTCCTAGTTCGGGCAATTTCTAATAATGTGGCCCGGTTTTCAACATTTATAACAAACTACATTGGCATAACTTGCTCCGACACTACTTGCTCCACCATTACTCGTTCCGACACCATTTGTTCCTTTCGTTCTGTTAACCCCTGGTCCGTAGACCTCACACTTCGCCGCGCTATGACCATTTCTTTTACACTTGTTGCAAAATTTGGTGCAGAACCCCGAGTGATACTTTTCACACCTTTGGCATAGCTGCTTCTGATTGTTGTTGTTGTTGTTGTTGCGGTTATTATTGTTGTTGGGATGATTGTTGTAGTTGATGTTGTTGTTGTTGTTGTTGTTGTTGTTGTTGTTGTTGTTGTTATTGTTGTTGTTGTTGTTGTTGGGCCGTTTGTTGTAGTTGCGATTGATGTTGCGATTGTTGGGATAGTTGTTGCGATTATTGTTGTAATTGCTATTGTTGTTGTATTGGTGATTCTTATCACCGTTTTCCTCCCACTTTCTTTTGACTTGCTTCACATTGGCCTCTTCAGCAGTCTGTTCTTTAATTCTTTCCTCAATCTGGTTCACTAGTTTGTGAGCCATTCTACATGCATGTTGTATGGAGGCGGGCTCGTATGAACTTATATCTTCTTGGATTCTTTCTGGTAATCCTTTCACAAACGCGTCGATCTTCTCTTCCTCATCTTCGAACGCTCCCGGTCACAATAGGCACAATTCTGTGAATCGTCTTTCGTACGTGGTAATATCAAATCCTTGGGTTCGTAACCCTCTAAGTTCTGTCTTGAGCTTATTGACCTCGGTTCTGGGACGGTACTTCTCGTTCATCAAGTGCTTGAATGCTGACCACGGTAGTGCGTAAGCATCATCTTGTCCCACTTGCTCTAGATAGGTATTCCACCATGTTAACGTAGAACCTGTGAAGGTATGCGTAGCGTACTTCACTTTGTCCTCTTCAGTACACTTACTTATGGCAAACACTGATTCGACCTTCTCGGTCCACCGTTTCAATCCGATCGGTCCTTCGGTTCCATCAAATTCCAAAGGTTTGCAGGCAGTGAATTCTTTGTAGGTGCATCCTACACAATTTCCTGTACTGCTAGATCTCAGGTTGTTGTTGGTATGTAGCGCAGCCTGTACTGCAGCTATGTTCGAAGCTAGAAAAGTACGGAATTCCTCTTCACTCATATTCACGGTGTGTCGAGTAGTTGGTGCCATTTCCTTCAAAATAGTCAAATGGAACAAGTTAATCATACAGAATATTAAGAGTAGTTAATAGTATCTCGTAGCATAATATGAACTCATTTATAAAAGCTTTTTCTTCATATTAGCGTTTTATAAGTTTAAATTCGGGTAGTACCTACCCGTTAAGTTCATACTTAGTAGCTAATATACAATTCAACTACTACAATTCAATATGAAAAACTGATCATAATAATATTTCGCGTTCAAACTTTTACACAATATTTTACAAACTTACAATACCGCTTATTTTACATATAGCATGAAATATAGCACACAATAAATTTGATACAAGATGGTTGTGAAGATAATTCTAGCTAGTACACAAGTCGTTCAGCAAAGGCAATAAAGACACGTAATTCATACGTCTAGAAACAAGTCATGCATTCTGGTTTTACTAGGACTACTTCCCATCCTTGGTCTTGTGGAACATAACCGTTATGGCCGTTGATAAGACAGCGTGTTGTAATGTCGTCAAAGGGACGAGGGTTACGTAATGTCCAACAGTCCCGTAACAATCTAAAAACCTCATTTCTTACCCCAATTACCGACTCCGTCACTTGTGGGAACTTTTTGTTTAATAGTTGTAGCCCGATGTTCTTGTTCTCACTTTGGTGAGAAGCGAACATTACTAACCCGTAGGCATAACATGCTTCTTTATGTTAAATGTTAGCCACTTTTTCTAAATCACGAAGTCCTATATTCGGATATATTGAGTCAAAATAATTTCTTAACCCGTTGCGTAAAATAGCATTTGGGTTCCCCGCAATATATGTGTCAAAGTAAACACATCGTAACTTATGGATTTCCCAATGTGATATCCCCCATCTTTCGAACGAAAGCCTTTTATAAACCAAGGCATTCTTGGAACGTTCTTCGAATGTCTTACAAACTGATCTCGCCTTAAATAGTTGTGCCGAGGAATTTTGACCGACTCTAGACAAAATTTCATCAATCATGTCTCCGGGTAGGTCTCTTAAAATATTGGGTTGTCTATCCATTTTGTGTTTTTATACTGTAAAATAGACAAGAGTTAGATTAAAAAAAAAATACTTATTAATACAAGCAATTTTTACATATAACATAAAGCATAAGCACACTATATTACATATATTAAACCACACGAATACAACTATCTTAATCCGACTCGCTCGTTTCTTCTTCTTCGGTTTTGGTTCGTTTTGCCAAGTTTCTAGGGATATACGATGTTCCCTTAATACGAGCCGTCGTTTTCCACATTGGTTTAGAAAAACCTGGTGGTTTAGAGGTTCCCGGGTCATTGTTACAACTTAAGGACTTCGGGGGTTGACGATACATATAAAGTTCATCGGGGTTGGAATTAGATTTCTCTATTTTTATGCCCTTTCCCTTATTATTTTCTTTTGCCTTTTTAAATTCAGTTGGGGTAATTTCTATAACATCATCGGAATCCTTGTCGGGATCCGATTCATTGGAGAATTGGTAATCCTCCCAATACTTTGCTTCCTTGGCGGAAACACCATTGACCATAATTAAATTTGGTCGGTTGGTTGAGGATTTTCTTTTACTTAACCGTTTTATTATTTTCCCCACTGGTTCTATTTCTTCTTCCGGTTCCGATTCTTCTTCCGGTTCCGATTCTTCTTCCGGTTCCGACTCTTCTTCCGGTTCCTCTTCAGGAACTTGTGAATCAGTCCACGAATCATTCCAATTTACATTTGACTCTTCATTATTATTAGGTGAGTCAATGGGACTTGTTCTAGAGGTAGACATCTATCACATAATATCAAACACGTTAAGAGATTAATATATCACATAATATTCACATGTTAAAAATATATAGTTTCCAACAAAAATGTTAAGCAATCATTTTTAAAGAAAACACGGTCGAAGTCCAGACTCACTAATGCATCCTAACAAACTCGATAAGACACACTAATGCAAATTTTCTGGTTCTCTAAGACCAACGCTCGGATACCAACTGAAATGTCCCGTTCTTATTGATTAAAAACGTTCCATATTAATTGATTTCGTTGCGAGGTTTTGACCTCTATATGAGACGTTTTTCAAAGACTGCATTCATTTTAAAACAAACCATAACCTTTATTTCATCAATAAAGGTTTAAAAAGCTTTACGTAGATTATCAAATAATGATAATCTAAAATATCCTGTTTACACACGACCATTACATAATGGTTTACAATACAAATATGTTACAACGAAATAAGTTTCTTGAATGCAGTTTTTACACAATATCATACAAGCATGGACTCCAAATCTCGTCCTTATTTAAGTATGCGACAGCGGAAGCTCTTAATAATCACCTGAGAATAAACATGCTTAAAACGTCAACAAAAATGTTGGTGAGTTATAGGTTTAACCTATATATTATCAAATCATAATAATAGACCACAAGATTTCATATTTCAATACACATCCCATACATAGAGATAAAAATCATTCATATGGTGAACACCTGGTAACCGACATTAACAAGATGCATATTTAAGAATATCCCCATCATTCCGGGACACCCTTCGGATATGATATAAATTTCGAAGTACTAAAGTATCCGGTACTTTGGATGGGGTTTGTTAGGCCCAATAGATCTATCTTTAGGATTCGCGTCAATTAAGGTGTCTGTTCCCTAATTCTTAGATTACCAGACTTAATAAAAAGGGGCATATTCGATTTCGATAATTCAACCATAGAATGTAGTTTCACGTACTTGTGTCTATTTTGTAAATCATTTATAAAACCTGCATGTATTCTCATCCCAAAAATATTAGATTTTAAAAGTGGGACTATAACTCACTTTCACCAAATATCACTTCGTCGAGAATTTGACTTGGCCACGGGTTGATTCACGAACCTATAACAATATATACATATATCAAAATATGATCGAAATATATTTACAACACTTTTAATACATTTTGATGTTTTAAGTTTATTAAGTCAGCTGTCCTCGTTAGTAACCTACAACTAGTTGTCCACAGTTAGATGTACATAAATAAATCGATATATATTATCTTGAATCAATCCACGACCCAGTGTATACATATCTCAGTATTGATCACAATTCAAACTATATATATTTTGGAATCAACCTCAACCCTGTATAGCTAACTCCAACATTCACATATAGAGTGTCTATGGTTGTTCCGAAATATATATAGATGTGTCGACATGATAGGTCGAAACATTTATACGTGTCTATGGTATCTCAAGATTACATAATATACAATACAAGTTGATTAAGTTATGGTTGGAATAGATTTGTTACCAATTTTCACGTAGCTAAAATGAGTAGTTTTTACCAATTTTGTTTTGCTCGCCATTTGTTCGTTTCTAATCCGTTTTGAGTGATTTAAGTGGCCACGGTTTCGTATTGAACTTGAATTTATTAAACTAAACAGAAACGGTATAGGTTTATAGTCAGAAATACAAGTTACAAGTCATTTTTGAAAGAGGTAGTCATTTCCGTCGAAAGAACGACATCTTGATGACTGTTTTGAAAAACATATTTTCACTTTGAGTTTAACCATGATTTTTAGATATGGTTTCATGTTCATAAGAAAAATCATTTTCCCAGAAGTATAGCTTTTAAATCAAAGTTTTTCATAGTTTTTAATTATCCAAACCAAAACAGCCCCCGGTTGTAACTACGACGGCGTAAATCCAGTTTAATGGTGTTTATCGTGTTTCCGGGTTTTAAATCATTAAGTTAGCATATCATATAGATATAGAACATGTGTATAGTTGATTTTAAAAGTGTAGTTAGAAGGATTAACTTTATTGGCGAACAAGTTTAGAATTAACTAAACTATGTTCTAGTGATTACTAGTTTACCACTTCGAATATGATAGCTTTTTATGTATGAATCGAATGATATTATGAACATCATTACTACCTTAAGTTCCTTGTATAAACCTACTGGAAAAGAGAAAAATGGATCTAGCTTCAACGGATCCTTGGATGGCTCGAAGTTCTTGAAGCAGAATCATGACACGAAAACAAGTTCAAGTATGATCATCACTTGAAATAAGATTGTTATAGTTATAGAAATTGAACCAAAGTTTGAATATGATTATTACCTTGTATTAGAATGATAACCTACTGTAAGAAACAAAGATTTCTTGAGGTTGGATAATCACCTTACAAGTTTGATTTTATGAAACCTATTTGGGTGGTCAATTGTCGTTGGTGAAACCTATTTCAATTAATCAAGTCTTAACAAGTTTGATTGCTTAACATGTTGGAAATACTTAATCATGTAAATAACAATTTCATTTAATATAATTATAAACATGAAAAAGTTCGGGTCACTACATAACCGACCATATATAACTTAAATAACATAAATATAAATGTTAGTGAAGTTAATAAAAGTTAGATTACAGAAATATAATTTTACTTATGATGATAATAATATTTACCTTACTAATAAATAATAGAAGATATCGTTAAAGAATTTCTTACCTTGATTAGTGACTTGTGCTTGCTTGGATAAACCTTGATTATACGGAGCACATCGTGCTGATAACGTGTTGTAATTTAGTTGTTTATAACAACATTGGTAGCCTAAACTTACTACAAAATTCTAGTAATGAAAGAGTAGAATACTAATGAGAGAAAAGAGAGAAATAATTCTTGTAAGAATGAGCAAATATTATGCTTGCTTGAAGGTCTTATTTATAGCAAGAATTCAAGTACTTTAGGTAATACAATAACATTAATTTTGTGTATCAAAATTGACTATCCACTCTATTATATTTATATTCTATAGTATATATTATAACAAATTAAAATTAATATAATAGATTAATTAATATCGAAATTATTTGTTTTAGGTAATAGCATATTTAAATTTTTATAGAGTATATGTTTTTCTCTAATTCCAAAAAGTAAAGCCACCATTCTTCATTGATGAGCTCTAGAGAACAAATCTTATGTGTTTTTTCCAGAGAAAAATTTCTTTCTACTAGATAAAGTCAGCTGCGAGCCGAGCGAAAAAAATGACTCAGCCGAGCCGAGGCACTACAAGTGGAACTATATACTATCTTTACTAAGCCCACTGCCCCTTCCCCTATACCTGGTTGCTTCTCACTCACCAAAGTGTACTTCGTTTCCCGGGACGGGCGGCTCCCTCTTTCTTCCAGTAAGAAAGCGGTAGAAGGAATTTCCTTTTTTATCTCTTTTTCACCTTTGGCCTGGTCAAAGCAAAAAAACCACTACCAACTATGATTTCCACGAGATGCTAGTCGGAGATCCATTATTTACTTATTTCTAACAAGCAGCCAACCGTACCCTTGGCAGACATGTATTCTCTACTTTTCTCCATGATCGATCCAATAAAATACGGAGTATAATAAAATAGGATGACCAAATTTATCACTTTGTGCCCAAGTAACCTAATATCACCTGCATAATTTAAAACGAAAACATAAACCGGGTATGTGTATGGTTTTTCAATTTTTTTCGCGCGAGTCGAGGTTCGAGGATTGTTTTAGACACAAACGCGATTACCCGGCATGTATACAGACTCGAATACTCTTGGGAGAACCCGTTTATCCGATATTTCAAAATTAAATGGGGACATAGATACTCGTGAAGAAACTCTTCTACCCTCTAGTTAGTATATTCAAGACCACCAACACGATCGTAAATGGGTTCATAATTTGTATGATCTCTTTTCAATAAGTTTTCCTTTATTCATTTGTATAATTTTTATACATAGAATAATGAAGGAGAAGAAGAACAAAATGATTGTGTTTTATATATGGAAGTGTGGTATTTGTATAAGTATTTATTATTATTTATCAAACACTCAACTGCAGCAACGGATACATTGTATTCCACCAATCAAATTCGGCCACACGTCCATAACAATCGTTGTTCTCTCGTGGTTCTCGCCCCCACAAGGGGCCCATCCACAACGAACCCACATAGCCCATTGTGGTCGTTGTGGGGCAACGAAACCTCATCGTGGTTGTGCGTAGGGAATGGTCTAATATGTGAGCGTTTGAGGGACATATAAGCACTGATTATGACTTTTCTTACCGCATTATTACTCTTACATACTAATTTTCCCCCGAAATCTGTCGTTTCCTTTACTAACAACTTCAAAACGACGTTTGCCCCCCTGAAATCTTCGTTTTCTTTACTAATTGAATACATTTGAATTTTGAAGATTGCTGACTTGGTGCAAAGAGTGAATCAATTAGCGGTCAGCATGATGATTTTAAAGCGTGTAAACCCATTTATATTTTAAAATATATTTCATAAAGATTTAAATATTTTTCATATAGAATAGAATATAGAATTATTTACCGGAGTATTATTTATTAAAAATTAAAATCATAAAGTAACTAGTCAAAGAAGATAAGAGCTAGCATGAATCGTCTTTGCAGCGTAAACTCCTGCTAAATGAATGTCTTCGCTTTGGCTCCTTTTATGAGAGGACAGAATGGAATAAAAGTAATGAAACGCACGATGGCTACTGAATAACCTCCTTTTACTTTATCAATGCCATATGCAATGATTTTATCAATGCCATATGCAATGATGGAGATGGACTACTTGGAATCAGCAAAATTTTAAAACTACGTAACCAACTGCTTTCACACTGTACGAAAAACATTCAAAGCAAGGACCCCATCAGTTTGGAAGATATCTTGAGAAAAGGTTTTAGCTTTTTTGTATGCGATAAGTAAATTAAGCAGAATTAATTTGCTACCGACTATCCGCGAATTTGACCACCAAACGACGCGAAAATGAGGTGTAAAGATTGCAACTTTCTCCAACCGTGTTACTCACGCGTACGGGCATGAGGTGCTTGTAGGAAATAGAGTACCCGAAAATATACTAATACAACATATTCATTATAACAACCAAATCAAATATAATGAAATACACATACCTTGAAAAGAGTATAACGAAAAGGATATATAACATTTCATGAAGAGCAGCTGAAAGATATTCAACAACAAATGTTGAGCCGAGGCCCGTGTTTGACACGGTTCCCTTAAAACATATTCGTCGTCTACACGTCGTCTATTTCTCGGGGTACAACAGCGGAAGCAGTAATACTGCCGGACTTGAACAAATGCCTAAAAATGTTGTCTTCACCATAGCTTGTAAGTTAATCATATGTTTGTTCCTTGTTTACCCAAAATCGATCGTTTGGTACAAAATAATAGAACTCTGATAGAAGTTACAAACATATTATTCTAACTTGTGGGTGAATTTTTTTCTTGAGCCAAGTCTTCATCTCCCTCCTTACTAGAGAATGAGTCTCTAACTTATATATTAATCGAGGTAAACCAAAAGATGGGAAATAAATGACAATAAAATGTCATTAGTATGCATAAGTTACAAGATATGAAACTAATTGCTACCTTATAACATGCATTTTACCATCAGTTTTATCCATCATGGAATTAATTTTCAACAATTAATTTCCAACAATCCCCCACATGAATGAAATTGATAACCGAAACCAAAGCAGTTACCGAACTTCTCATTCAACTTAGCTCACTTCATTATCACCGTAAGCATCAATATATTATTCATTTACATTCTATTTTGGGTATAAAACATTATGTTATGCAGCCTTGGCCACCAACTACATAACCAAAATCCAAAGTCAATGAAAACCTTATTTTCGCTTAGATCTTTCATTAAGAATGCAACCAAATGAATACTGATCTCCCAAAACACACAAATTTCAGCAAGATTTTTAACATTTGAACCCTACATGGGATTGGTAGGTGTTACCCTTTAAATCTTCCCTTATGAAATGCACTTAGTCTCCTAGCTCACAGTAGACGTGATGTCTTTGAACTGGTATGCTATTTGTGTAGACGACAATGCACTTCGCACAGGATTCTCCCTGACATTGTCAAGTCCTCATAGTCATGTTCATTATGGTCCTGAACACTAGCCTGGTTCTGCAAGCCCCTTTAATTCCCTTTGAAGCGACCCAACTTCTCTCTCACATAGGTGATTTCTTAAAGATCTCCAATAGCCTTGAGCTTGAATCTTTATAAATCATTAAAATCCAAAAGCTTAGCCTCATATAATGTCACTCTTATTTATTGGAATGGACTAGGAAGTTGCCCTCAATTGGTTTTGGAGGTTTATAAACTCCCCACAGTGACCACCCTCAGTTTATACAATTAGGTTATCATACCCGGATTTTGGGATCTCCAGTCAACTGGGTTAGGTTTCCTTCATATAAACTATCATTTCAAGGGCTTTAGTCTCATTCCACAACATAATTTCTTCTCAACTTCATGGTCATCGGATATGAATTTGTTGTCATTTAACTATACAAAGTTAACTAAGATAACCTGCAAAGAGATTAATTGTTCTATTGTAATTATATTGACTATTTCAATCTTAATTACCATCATTGACTTAAAGGATATAGAATTTAACAACAACTAGATGCTTACATTTGGCCATCCAATTAATCATTTATGTTGAATCATGTACTTGATATCAAAAGGCAAGACACCCCCACATATTCATGGTTTTGTGTTCAATATACACAACAAGCTCCACACTTCCATGGTTTTGTATTCAACTTACACAAGTAGTAGGTTAATGCTTATCCTTTCAAAGCTTCCCCCACATGTCTTGTAACTTGATATTTAGTCAACCATAGTCATATGCATCAAATATGATTCTTAATCAATGATGTAGTCAAATGCCCCCACATAAAATTTACATCTTTCGCGATTCAGATTTTAACGGATATTGAGAAATTCTCAGTCATATTTTAGGTTGGACTTAGAGATGTCGAATTAAGAAAACTTAGCAAGTTTTTGCACTCAAATTACACTTGCAAATCTAAATCCAAGTTAAGTAATTCAACTTTAGGCAACTCAACATTCAAAAAGATAGATATCTTTATGTTTGTAATAATCTTCAAAATCATCGATTTCCATATACACTGGATTACTGGATTTAATCCACATCATTAACGTCACTAATTTGGTTTTACAATACATCAAACCCTTTTATGCTGAATGAAATACTGATTTTGTCTTGTCATAAATTATGCACAACGGAATGTTCGTTGTTAATAGATCTCTGCAGGTGATCATCATTAACACGTCTAAGTCTAGCATGCCATAGAATTCAACACCAAAGCATGAGAATAGAAGATGCATCATTCTAATTCCCCGTAGCTTTCTAGTAACTTGGAATCTCATACCATGATTCTCGTAACAATTATTATTAGACAAAATCTATTTGAGACTAAACACCATCACGAGTGTCTTATAAACATTGTCTCTTATTCATCATTCAGTCTTACTTCCTTCGTATGCATAATGATATGCCACTTATGAAGGAGGTATCTTTAATTCTCATTGAAGAGAATTTATCTTGGAAATATTAAAGTCATATCACATAATTCAATTTATCATCACACGATAAATTGAGTTAGTTATTATCATAATCTTATAATGTTCACTCATATAGGGTACATTTAATTATTTATTATAACCTTGACCTCTTAATACCATGTCATTATAATGTACCCCTAACACTTAATCGGACCTTCAATAGAGATATTAATCTCGCCAGACACTGCATTTTAGTGTCGTATTTTTAATTCACACTTGGAATTTTCTCATATTATGACATATCCTCAATCCATTTCATTTAGATTAACATGTGTGTCGGAATCACAAATTTGAATCAAATCTTTCTAAATGTTTTCAAATATAACTCATGTCATTTAATGACATAGCTAACTTCTTTCCACTTATTGTCATGACCCATTTTTAAAGGCAGTCAACTTAAGTCTTTTCTTTTACCACTCCATTAAAATTAAAAATTATAATGCTAAAGAGGGGACATTATTTAATTGATTAATTTTTTTTATTTTCAAAAATAGTAGGTTTATATCTCAGATGAACCAACCAAAACTATTTCATATACTAAAATACAATTTAACAGGTAAAAAAATGTCATGACAATCTATAAAAAGAAGCCTCATACACTGTCATTGTCCTTTTCAATTTAATGATGGGATATGTCGATTCCATCCATGATTATCATTATCTCATTCAGATGATAACATATACGATCAGAAATGATCACCAAGTCATTCTCACTAGTGACTGAACTAATACCGAAGATCTAAAGATCACACCTAGGTTAAACCAAATAGGTTTATCGACTGAACTAATATGGAAGTTCCAATGATCACAGTTAGGTTAAACCAAATAGGTTTCAACCACACATGTTAAACCAAACAGGTATCAACCAAACATGTTTTCCACACTCATGAGATATGCAATATATCCACATAGTTCTCATCACAACCCTTTCATGGAATGCAAATAGGTTCTACAAGTTGAAGAACTTTACATCTACTATCTCATATGCACGTTTCACTAAGAAACTAAAACAATTTAGAATAAACAACAATATGTTCTAAAGTTTTCCGTCAAATAGTTAACAAATACATCGTCATCGAGTAGTAGGTTGTTTATATCTCCTGTTAACTATAACAAAAATTACTTCAAAATCTCACGTCATTAATACATTTATATTCAAAAACCAAAAAAGGTAATAAACCTCTTTTTTTGAATACCACTATATTTCAAGACCAATAAGGTATTAAACCTCATACTTCGAGGACCATTATCTTTCAAAATAAAGAAGGTACTTGACCTTACATTTTGAATACCAATTATATTTCAAACTCAAGAAGGTACAAAATCATATGTTTTGAATACAACAACATTCCGAATGTACTAAACCTTACAACTTAATGGAATATAATCCAAGACCCAACAAGTCACTAGAATTTATGTTTTGAATAAATTTATTCCAAAACAATAAGTTTGAATTCTATTTTTCAAACCATAAAATGTTGTTAAATCCATGATCTAAATTCATTTTAAGAACCATTTCGATAATGTCAATTATCTTTACAATATGCACAGAAATATTTTTTGGAGGGTTGCTTTTACTCTATTTGCTACAAATCGTCGGTGGTGAGTTGAGCACCGTTGTTTATAATTTAATCATCCGTTTTCGTTCGTCGCCGAGAATTAGTGTTTCTGGCTTGGGTTTCTGGCGGTGATACTGAAAAGTAATACTAATCAAACACCAAAAATACCAAATCTCAATAACAGAGATTTGTGCCTCTTAAGAATAACCACAATAATACTACAATATCGATCTTCTTAATACAGTAGAAGATTGTTAAGATTCAGTCAAACTTGAAACTAAAATTACAAGATCATAACAGATGATCAATCGGCAAGTGAAGAGAGAAACAAACACAAACAGATCACCAAAATGAATCGAATGATACAGAAACCCTAAAAAGGGATATAAATATAAATTAAAAATGACAACAATGGTCCCTCCAGAATATCATCTTAAATCCTTAAGCTCCAAGTATTCCAAGTATAACAATCAGCCCATTGAACTTCTAAAAATCATGCACAACTAATCCTTTTTAGTTTAAATCTTTAACCTGAAACTTAACAAAGGACCAAACAAGTAAAAAAGAAAACTTAACAAAGCACCCGACACGAGATTCTTGGAGAGACGCTGCAATTACTTTCCCAAAGCTACCAACTCTATACTCTCGAGAAGAGCCAGCCGTGGTTGATGGTTTGATAGACGGTTTCCGAGTCAAGGAAATGTACACTGACACGGGAAGTGAAGTAGATGTACTGTATGCACATTGCCTTTCCCAGTTACCAAAATGTGTCGGACGAAAAATGAGACAGTCAAACGCCATTATCTCTGGCTTCACGGGAAATACTGAGGAACCTATTGGTAAACTGAAGGCAACGGTCACGGTAGGCACTCAACCTTACCTCCGTAGTGAGGTCATTGACTTTTACGTTGTCAAATCCATGACCACCACAAATGTGATACTGTGAAGAAAGTTCTTTAGTAAGTTCGGTGCAGTTGCCTCCACTGCTCACGGTTTGCTTAAATTTCCAACCCGGAAAGGAGTGGCAACGGTGAAATCCACCCGATACTTCTTCCCGGAAGAAAAGAACAAACAAGTTGGGGAAAACGTCGAGACAAAAAACTCACCACACGTCCTAAAAGAAGAGCGTATGTCAGTTCTCAAAAGGCTTACTTATTTCTCACCATCAATGCCCTCAGCCAGGAAAAGGCCACTCACCACATATGAAGTCGGAAAGAATAGAGATGGTTGGTATCGCCGACCAAAATGGGAGGAGAAATTCATTGATGAGCACCAAACAAATGAACCCTTGAGCCCAACACTCAAACATTCCAGGCCAGAAAGCTGCGAGAGCTCCAACCGAGATGGGACGCCGGCCAAGGGAAACATAAGTGGCTATGCGCCACACTGAAGTTTATATGGATACTACGGTTGAAACTGATCACTTCAATCATAGTTATCTTGATGTTTATGTTATTCTTTTCCAATAAAGAATCTATGTATGACTTTCCTTTTCAGGATGAATAAAAATTTTACCGTTTGCAATAACTTGTTCATTATGTTATTCACAACGTTGTTCACATAAAAATAACCAGCTAGCGGCAGACGAATTCCGGCATCCAGATAAGCCCCATGTGAGTTATTTGTACCCCCTTAAGACGTGGTTATCTAGCCCTCGTCGGTACAAATTTATACTGATAACTGCCAATGAGTAGATGGCATAAACACATGTGACTGCACACTGTGTACACGCCTAAACTAATACAAATGTAGTCTAGACCTACATACGAAGACATGTACTAGTTCGACTAAAAGAAAAATCAACACATAAAAACATACGTTAGAGAGAAACTTCATTACATTCACATTTACATAAGTTTTCATTACAGGGTTCATCAAAAATATATGCAACAATGTGCAGTACAAGATACTAAAAGTTAAAATCTAACAACTACTGCACAGTTGTACCCTCAGTGGCACAGAGATCCTCAAAACTACCGAACCGAATCTCCACCAACGCTTGTTGAGCAGCCTGCAACTCCTACACGGAATTCGGGGACACCTTCTCGGCAATCTCCGGATGTAGGAAGACGGCTCCTCTCACATGATGCTTCTACATCAACTGCACGGCATGAGTAAAATTGGCCGCACCAAAACTCTACAGATATGCCTCAAAAGGCACCTTCACAGTACTAGAGTTGATGGCCTTCTTCAGCACAGAAGGTAAAGCAGCTTGCAACCGGCTACACTCAGCCACGGCTGCATCCTTCGCAAGGGTGGCGAAGGATAGCTCTTTATCATTCTCCTCCTTCTCCGCCACCACCCGGGCAAGCTCATCCTTGACAGCCTTCAGCTGCCCATCCAAGTCACTCATAGCCACCGGGGCTTTATTCGCCTCTTTCTCCCGGGCAAAACTATCCATGACAAAGGCGTTCAGAGTCGCAAACACCCGAGCACGGGTAACCATAACGTCATCCGGGGAGAGGGCAGACACAGTTTGCAGGACGATCGAGGTAGACCCCTTCTCTAGGGCATCCATGCAACCGTCATAATCTAGATCCAGCTGAGAGAAAGCACGAATGATGTCGCCCCCAATCGGGCCATCAAAGTGGACATCCGCAAAACTCTCCAGTGTATATTGCCCGCCCTCTTCTTCCTCCACAATGGGCTCCGTCTCAGCAACCCCACCGCCAGCAGAAGACACAGCAACACCTGCAAGCATAAAAATCTTTTAAGTATAACATGTGTATCATGATAAAAGTAGATAAGAACACCGGGACAAATAAATGTACCTCGGGCTTTCTTCATCCGAAGTTGAGGTAGCTCCTTAATCTTCCTCTTCACAATCGACTACTCTTCAGTAACAGTCAGAGCAGGGAGGACTAAATCAGCCTCATCCCCAGTATTCTGCTCCAAATCTTGTGGAGCAATATTTGGCTCACCAGCCGGATTCACCGGCACACTCTCAAAATTGATCTCCCCGAGATCACCAAATGCCATGGCAGTACTGAACTTCATCACTGTGTTATAAAATAAAAACAAGGTTAGCATGCAAAAACCCTAACTAAAATGACATAACAATTGGCTAGGATCAGTCTCCACCTGCTCCATTGAAACGAATGACAGGCTTGGTGTTCGGATTCAGCCATTGGTTACTAACTCCCCCTAATACGAGCATAGCCTCCGGGTATGGCTGTTGGAGAAACCTAAAGTCCTGGATAGCCAATATGCATGCTTTCTCGGCATCATTCAGTTTTGGAACCGTGTTAGCTCCCTTCTTTACCTCAACCGCCCACTCACAAAGACCGAAAAATCGTGTCGGTAACTCTCTGTTGTCAACAAAAAAGAATGACTCGCGCCATTCCTTCAGAGAAGTATCCATATCACCGGTGAAGTTGAAGAATCTCCTTTTTTTTGGAGAACCAACCAACTTCGAACTTCGATACGGTAAAGCAGTATCGAAACATACGAACTGTAGGGAGAATGTGGTAATAATTCAAGTACATCTCCCACATTACCAGTTTCTGGTATGCGTGCGAATGTAACTGGGCAGGTGCTATTTTATAATGTGTAAAAAACTGGTACATAAATTCGGAATAGGACGGTAATGGCTGCACCATACATGGTAACCATGTCCGGTGGAGGTTTATGTGCTCGATGGGATGTGTCAGGAACCCTTAAAACATAACCAACCAAAAATGGGTATTTTTTCACTAACTCATCAAGATATGCATCGCAAACTTGACTCATTATATCGTTAACGTTCACACAAGACCTAGATGATGATTCAGCGACATCACCGCTAGTTGATGTGGAAGACTGATCCGCCATATATATATATAAGAAAAAAAAGACAATAAACTGACAGGAAAAAGTTAAAAGAAGAAAGAAGAAAAAGGGTACCTTTTTGTGAAAAAACTGTTTGTTTTTTGAAGAAGAAACGATTGAAGATATGAAAGTTGTAAAAAGTGAGAAGATTGGAAAAAGATGGCTATTTAAAGGTTTCAAAGAAATCGATCCAATGGTCCATATTAAAGGATGAATCCCTATGATATTGCTCAAATTAGACATATCTTTAATCGCAATATCAAGTTCTATCGTTATTTATTTCGTGTGTAAACATAGTATTTTTGTTTGTATTCCATTTTATTGTAAAATAGTTAGAATCATTGTGTAATTGAAGAAATATGGAAGATTTTGGATGATACTACTCAGAGATCGAAAAGAAGTCAAAAATTCGATGAATAGTAGAGTGCGCCAAGGAGTGCGCCACGGGTGTGCGCTCAGCTCACTCGTCCAAATTTTGATCAGAGAATTCTGGGATCGAAAACAAGTCAAAAAGCATGAATAGTAGAGTGCGCCAAGGAGTGCGCTCAGCGCACTTTCTCCGCGTACTCTGACGTGTAAAGCAGATCTGAACGTCAACTCGAGCTGTAAAGTGAAATTGTGGTAGGTGAACAGTGCGCGCCGCGCACGTACTTTTGTGCGCTCGGCGCACCCTACTTTTCAGCTACTGTTCAGCCTTTTTAAACCCCTTTCCAGCTTCATTCTTGAGACACCACTACACAGTCATTTTCAGAGGCAGAGGTTACGATTCAAGGTGATCCTTGGAGTAATCCAGGATCACCTAATCCATCATTTCAATCCGGAATCAAGAATCATCAGGATCATCATCCAAGATTGCTTCAAGAGGTCGATTCTTGTTAGTTCAATGAATTCTATCTTTGTTTCCAGTTTGTTATTGTCTTTAAATATGATTGTTAGCTAGTTCTTTTTATGCTTATCTAGATTAATAATCGAGATGTTGATTGTTTACCTTTGTTGATTGATTGTTCTTATGCATGATAATTTGATGTTTGAATACAAGAACCATTCTTGTTAAGTTTAATCTTTTCGATTCAATTAGTCAGTATACTTGTTCAACTAAGAAACACCATCTTGTTGATTCAGTATATTGATTTGCACCTAGTGACAAGTGTTTGCCCGTCTTTTACCAAAAGGGGTAAGTTACGTTCAAACGATTAATCTATATAGGAATGTAAGAACAACTCTTGTAGATACTTTCGAATAGCTTAATTGATATGTGTAGTTGTCTAGGAGAACAATCAATTCCCTAGAATCTGTTATACATATTTTCATTACTTAATTCCATATAACTAACAGGTGTTAGTAATTTGCCTTATCTAGTGACGTTTATAAGGATCCTATTGCTACATTAAATTGATTACTTGGGTTGGGTAAATTGGGCATTTAACCGCACCAAGGGAATGAACTAAGCTAAACCATTAGTTGACATAGGAGTGGATCATGATCAACACATCATTGGCATGATCGTCATTCTAGTCTTTAGGCTAGTTGAATTAATTGATTACAAATAGGAGGTCTTAGATGACAAGAACATCACTTGCGTCGTGTAATCCCGTTTGAGTGTTTGCACAAGACTACTCTTGGTAAACCAATTAATTAGTTCTCATACGTAGTCAATCAATCCAGTCTTAATCCTAAAACAACAATCAACATTCGAGGTTAAAAAGTCTAGATGAGCATATTTGTTTAATTTGATATAAAAACTATCTTTTCATTTTTATAAATCTAAAATACCAAAAATATTGTTCTTTAAACTTATTCCTTTATTGATTTTTCCATCGTTAAACGGCAACCCAATATCTTGTATTTGTTTGATTTCATTTTATCTAGTTAAAACTCAATTTAGTTTATACAATCTTAACTTGCACATATAACTGTCCTTGGAACGATACACGGATTTTACCATTATCTATACTACTACACGATCGGGTACACTGCCCGTTAGTGTGTGTAATCTTTAAAACCGGTATTTTTCATACAACAATTCATATACCACGTTTCACACATCACCCTAAAAGTAATGATTAAAATTGCAAAAGAATGTCCCTCGAACGCCGTTCCAAAAATTTGAAAAATGGAAAGAAAAAAAAAACAAAAAGGGGGTGTGTCTGCAAGTAACTGTCATTTGAGACTGTCAGACATTTAATGCACATCCAATCGGAACCGTGGGTCACACTCTAGACGAATCCAACACACTCTCGGAACTACCATGTCTTTCCAGCTTAAGTGTCTGGTCTCGGGACAAGCACGTTGGCCCGGAGCAATACACCATCCCGGAACAAGCACACCGTCCCGGAACAAGCACATGATCCCAGGGCTAAGACGCGAGCAAGCTGCATGCCACGTTAGCCCACGAATCTAGGAAAGTTTGTTAAGATCTGTTTGTTATTCCCATGAAAGGGACAGGTGCCACGTCGACCCTCGGGATTAGCAAAGTTTGTTATGAACCATGAAAGGGACTTGTGCCACGTCACCATTCCTTCACAACACCTATAAATACACGAACAAGAGCATTCATTCCACACAACTGGATGCATTAATGTTACTCTGCCCTAATTAATTACAGTAACATCTCTCCAGCTGATAATATAATTTCGATAAAGATTCCGGTCATTATCGGAGTTACTCTCCACCTTAAGATATTAACTTATTCGATTCCGATCGAATAAGGTTAATCCCATCAACTGTTTTACGCTCTTGAAATCCAGATTTTAAATTAGGGTTTACACAATTATTGGAGTTAAAACATTCGATTCACTCTTTTCTACAAATTAAGTACTCAAACCCGAAATCTATTTACACTTAACGATTTTGGTTTGTTCAGGTGTCTTAGCAACAAAAGCAGAACTTTGAGATTTTTGGCCAATAGTGAGACTCTTCCTTTGATATAACAGTAAATGTTGTTTTAACATTAGGAAGAGGATTAGTCATAAGAAGATTACTTCTTATAGGCTGGTAAACCTCATCAAGTCCCATAAGAAACTGCATAAGTTTTATCACACTATTATGTTTAACAAAATCAACATTAGCATCACAAACACATTCAAGCAATTTAATAAGAGCATCAAATTGTTTCCACAAAGTATTCAACTTATGATAATATTCAGAAACACTAGAACCTCTTTGTGTCAATGAATTGATTTGTTTATATAGATTAAAAGTAATTGAACCATCAATTTTGTCATAAGTTTCTTTAATTTCTTGTCATACAGTAACAAAACTATTAGAAATTTTTTTTCCCCAAGTACAATTCATCTGAGATAGATGTAAGTATCCATGTCAATACCACATAATTACATCTATCTCATTGATTTAACAAAACTTCTTCCTTTTCATAATCACTTCTTTTACAAGTTCCATCAATAAAACCTTTTTTGTTTTTAGTGTTTAAAGCAAGAAGCATAGCTCTGCTCCAAACACTATAATTCTCTGTTCCTTTCAATTTTAATGACACAAGTGCAATTCCAGTAGTATCACTAGCATGCAAATACAAAGGATCACCAAAATCTAACTTAGTAACTAATGTAACATAAGTATCACCATCAACATCATCATCTTTAGCCATGATAACAATAAACAGAACAGATTAAACAATCAAACAAATCAAATGGAAAACAAGAATTAGACAAATTCAATCAAATAGAAAACAAATTAAACACAAATAATCATGCAAATAACATAAACACATACACAGCCAAGTAACCTGTAGAGATAAAAAAAATTAACCAAAATAATGGCCAGGAATCAACCAAGTGCTTGATCAGGTATTCATACGTTTCAAGAACGTAAATCAAGAGTTGGGCACTGGGATTCAGTCAAACAAAGGGTAATAAAGAAAAAACAATGAATAAACGCGAAACTCCCCTATTAGAGAATGAACTCTAATTTGATGACAAGAAGAAGAGAATAGAAGAACACGAAGCAGCGGAAGACGTATCAATACACCAGAAACAACCAAGAAAATCAAACCCTAACCCTAATTTTCCAAAATTATGGTTTCAGATGAACACAAATAATTTCTTCAACAATAGATTGAAAAAATCACCAATCGAAGCCGTTCATAACATAATCAGAACCGACCGCTCTGATACCTTGAAAATTAATACGAATCAAACACCAAAAATACCAAATCTCAATAACAGAGATTTGTGCCTCTTAAGAATAACCACAACAATACTGCAATATCAGTCTTCTTAATACAATAGAAGATTGTTAAGATTCAATCAAACTTGAAACCAAAATTACAAGATCATAATAGATGATCAATCGGCAAGTGAAGAGAGAAACAAACACAAACGGATCACCAAAATGAATCGAATGAGGCAGAAACCCTAAAAAGGGATATAAATATAAATTAAAAATGACAGCAATGGTCCCTCCAGAATATCATCTTAAATCCTTGAGCTCAAAGTATTTCAAGTATAACAATCAGCCCCTTGAACTTCTAAAAATCATGCACAGCTAATCCTTTTCAGTTTAAATCTTTAACCTGAAACTTAACAAAGGACCAAACAAGTAAAAATAAAGCTTAACAAATATTTCAAGAATCAGATTACATAATTTATCAGATATCTACGGTTTTTCTGTACCATGTTCCGCTGTCAACTTCGGGTTACGATTTGGAACTAAAAAAGTTAGGGTTTATAGTTCGTTCGTTGGTCGCGAGTGATTCCGATTTTCCTTGGTCACTAACACTGATTGAAGATGCACTTAACGGCTAAAATACCTCGGTATCACTATCTTATTCATACTTTTCATTTTTTTCAGTTTCTCAATTATTTTTGCATCTCTTTTGCTACTTCTTTCAGCTAATTGATGTTTTTATTTATGATATCTTTGGTAGTAGTTGTTTATATAGATTGTTTTAATTTATCTCTTAATTTATTGTTGCTTTTTGTTACTATGAAGGTGTTTGGCTCATACAGGTAATGTTTGTGGTGCTGTTTTTTTATGTTTCGTTTTTGTTATATAAGTTCGTATTCAAATTACGTATCATATTTGAGTTGTTAGTAGTTGTTTATATTAATTGTTTTTCACGATCAGTGTAATTATAGTTAGGTTTTGTGAGTTGATGTTCTTTCTTATGGTTGTTGTAGATCAACCAAATTTTCTTTTAGTATTGTCATTGTTTGTCTAATATATGATTCTATGTTGTTTGCCATTCTATTGTTAGTAGTTCTTTATATAGTCTTTGAATGGTTGCTACTGTTGTTTGTGTTTCATTGATTTCGATAAAGGGTTATATGATCGATATTAGAACCTTCGGTCATATTGTCCTCATGATGCCAGAAAAGGCTACATCAACAAGAATAATTCGTTTTTAATAATTACATGAAGGCGTGTGTTACTTTATCGTTTAAATTTAACTTACTACCTGGAACATCTTTTTTTTTTTTCCAGGTGTACGTGTAACGACATGGCAACTAATCTATGGGAATGACCATCTTCTTTATGTGTTCCACATTCAGCAAGGACAACAGGTTTTTTTTCCTTATCATGATTTATGCATACTGTCGATTAATATAATTTTGTATGCATTCATATAATTACGTCAACTACAAGTTTTTTCGATAATATTGTCGGGTTAAAATACTGATTCTCAAAGTTATATAACATAAAGGGTTTTGAGTGTCCATTTTACCATTTGACCCATTTAGATTATATAGTGTCAAACTGAGCATACATTAATTTAAACACTAACATTGTGACTTATTAAACGATTTGCCAAGATTTTGGGTTCTCGGTTTTCTATTGCCACTTAATCAAATGCTTTTATTATTTTGAATGTACTAATTTTTATTTATGTGGTGATAGTGTTCTTAAATGGCTGCTGTTAAAAAAATGACTTTTGAATTCTCTAACAGATGTCAAATCTCGCCCATTATTATTATGATGTTTGGTGATATGATTTCTTAAGAGTTAATATTTCACGATTCAATGTTTTATTTGCTACCTTCTTATAATGTTTTGTTTATATTGTTTTTGTTTGTTAATTAAGCATATCACTTTCGTACTGCAATAACGCATCCTAAAAAACGCCAAAGATGCTCCACAATACTAAGGAGGCTAAAGTATCATTAATGATGCTTTTGTTATGGTTAGGGTCAAGGTTACAAAATTCGCTATTCGGAGATTAATCGGTCGGGACTTTGGAAGGAGTAATCGGAAATTCGGAGATTAATCGGGGATTAATCGGATTGTACTTTATACATTTAAATATTAATTTTCATAAGTTATATGTGTAAATATTGAAGAAAACCATAAATATAAATATACACGTTAATATAATTGTTTGAAACTCTTTATTTTGTTCAAAAACTATAAAGCTTTAGTTTAGATTCATGTTAAAATATTGGTCAATTTTGACTTTAACTGACTTTGATTACCAAATTTGATTTTGACCCGTCATTTGACGTTGACCGATTAATTAAACGGATTTGAAAAATCGGAACGGATTGCTCTTAAAATTGATTAATCGGAGATTAATCGACGAGTAATTGGGTTTTTACAACAATGGTAAGGGTATTTTTCATATATTATTACTTGATAAATTTATTTTCTTTACATTTACTTACATCTGAATTTCGATTCTTTTTAGGTCCTTGAGCTAATGGAACTTCTACAGATAACAAAAAACTTTTACTTAAAAGTCATTCCTTTATGTGATAGCATTTATAATAACCTTCATATTAGTAGTTTACCAATTTTGTGATAGGAGGCCCTAAATCTACGAACCTTTTAGCCTATGTAAATACTTTGGTAAACAATTCACAAAAACGAGTTGACCGCTGCAGTGCGCGGTTGACCAAATGCTAGTTATTTACAAAAACAAGTATATAAGTCAAGAAACAAGTTTCCCACATATATTCACAAATCATTAGTTTTCCACCTTGGTTACAAAACAAATATATCAAGCACCTCACATACCGATTTGGAATAAAACATTGCAAATGAATTGGCATATATTCGCCACAATACACAAAAACATGATTCTTGAAATAAAAATTTTCTTTGTAAGAATTTCACTTACGTTTCCAAATACAATGCTTATAATTTGAAACAATAGACCCTCCAAATATGATTTCTTAAAGTGTAGGCGTAAGTAATTGATAGTAATCGTTTGTATGAATATGTATATATCCGGGTAACTCAAAAAAAAAAATCTGTTTTAAGACTGTAGGAAATAAAGTACCCGAAAATATATTAATACTATATATTCATTATAACAAACAAATCAAATATAATGAAATACACATACCTTGAAAAGAGTATAACGAAAAAGATATATATCATTTCATCTCACGAAGAGCAGCCCGAAAGATATTCAACAACAAATGTTGAGCCGAGGCCCGTGTTTGATACGGTTCCCTTAAAACAGATTCGCCGTCTACACGTCGTCTGTTTTCCAAGATACAACGGCGGAAGCAGTAATACTGCCGGACTTGAACAAATGCCTGAAAATGTTGTCTTCACCATAGCTTGTAAGCTAATCATATATTTGTTCCTTTTTTCGAAAAGCAAAATATTATAACGAAAAGGGCACAAGATGGGGGCCCAAAACCCATTACACGGAATAGAAACGAAATTTCAGCAAACTACGATACATACATGAAACCAACTACAGACTAAGCGAGATAACAACACACATGAAACACGAAAACATTGAACGAGACCAGCTAGAACATAGATAAACAGGAGCATATGAAAGCCAGGATCCAGGCAGGAGAGCTGCTGAGAGAGCAACCACACTTAAACTCGTATTCTAGCAAGACTCGACCATGGGTCTGAAATCCAAACGATCCAATCCAACTTACGATCCTTGATACGATTCGATATCCACTCAAACGACTTAAGTTGAATTTCCATCATCAAAACCGGAACACTCCAACAATAATTAGCGAACACTTTTTGATTACGATTTCTCCAAATAAAAGAAGCACACGTCAATTCAATTGCTTGCCACACCAACCATTCAAGGTGACTTAGATTACGGTTACATTTGTAGTGACCCGAACTTTTCCATGTTTATATATATTAAATGAAATTGTTATTTACATGATTAAGTGTTTCCAACATGTTAAGCAATCAAACTTGTTAAGACTTGATTAATTGAAATAGGTTTCATATAAACAATTCACCACCCAAGTTGACCGGTGATTCACGAACGTTAAAACTTGTAAAAACTATATGATGACATATATATGATTATATATATAGTTAACATGATATTATGATAAGTAAGTATCTCATTAGGTATTTTAACAATGAGTTATATACATAAAATTGAGTTTATTGAATTAAGAAACTCGAAACGATATATATAACGATTATCGTTATAACAACGTCTTACTAAATACATATGAATCATATTAAGATATTGTTACACTATGTTTAATCATGATAAATGATAAGTAAACATGTCATTAAGTGTATTAACAATGAACTACATATGTAAAAACAAGACTACTAACTTAATGATTTCGAAACGAGACATATATGTAACGATTATCGTTGTAACAATATTTAACTGTATATATATCATACTAAGATATATTAATATATAATAATATCATGATAATATAATAATTTAACATCTCTTTAGATATAATAAACAATGGGTTAACAACATTTAACAAGATCGTTAACCTAAAGGTTTCAAAACAACATTTACATGTAACGACTAACGATGACTTAACGACTCAGTTAAAATATATATACATGTAGTGTTTTAATATGTATTCATACACTTTTGAAAGACTTCAAGACACTTATCAAAATACTTCTACTTAACAAAAATGCTTACAATTACATCCTCGTTCAGTTTCACCAACAATTCTACTCGTATGCACCCGTATTCGTACTCATACAATACACAGCTTTTAGATGTATGTACTATTGATATATACACTCCAATGATCAGCTCTTAGCAGCCCATGTGAGTCACCTAACGCATGTGAGAACCATCATTTGGCAACTAGCATGAAATATCTCATAAAATTACAAAAATATTAGTAATCATTCATGACTTATTTACATGTAAACAAAATTACACATCCTTTATATCTAATCCATATACCAACGACCAAAAACACCTAAAAACACTTTCATTCTTCTATTTTCTTCATCTAATTGATCTCTCTCAAGTTCTATCTTCAAGTTCTAAGTGTTCTTCATAAATTCTATAAGTTCTAGTTTCATAAAATCAAGAATACTTCCAAGTTTGCTAGCTTACTTCCAATCTTGTAAAGTGATCATCCAACCTCAAGAAATCTTTCTTATTAACAGTAAGATATCTTTCTAATACAAGGTAATACTCATATTCAAACTTTGATTCAATTTCTATAACTATAACAATCTTATTTCGAGTGGAAATCTTACTTGAACTTGTTTTCGTGTCATGATTCTGCTTCAAGAACTTTCAAGCCATCCAAGGATCCTTTGAAGCTAGATCTATTTTTCTTATTTCCAGTAGGTTTATCCACAAAACTTCAGGTAGTAATGATGTTCATAACATCATTCAATTCATATATATAAAACTACCTTATTCGAAAGTTTAAACTTGAAATCACTAGAACATAGTTTAGTTAATTCTAAATTTATTCGCAAACAAAAGTTAATCCTTCTAACTTGACTTTTAAAATCAACTAAACACATGTTCTATATCTATATGATATGCTAACTTAATGATTTAAAACCTGGAAACACGAAAAACACCGTAAAACCGGACATACGCCGTCGTAGTAACACCGCGGGCTGTTTTGGATTTGATAATTAAAAACTATGATAAACTTTGATTTAAAAGTTGTTCTTCTGAAAAAATGATTTTTCTTATGAACATAAAACTATATCCAAAAATCATGGTTAAACTCAAAGTGGAAGTATGTTTTTTAAAATGGTCATCAAGACGTCGTTCTTTCGACTGAAATGACTACCTCTTACAAAAACGACTTGTAACTTATATTTCCAACTATAAACCTATACTTTTTCTTTTTAGATTCATAAAATAGAGTTCAATATGAAACCATAGCAATTTGATTCACTCAAAATGGATTTAAAACGAAGAAGTTATGGGTAAAACAAGATTGGATATTTTTTTATTGTTGTGGCTACGGGAAATATTGTAACAATTCTATACAAATCATATCCTAGCTAACTTATATTGTATTATACATGTATTCTAATATATTATGTAATTATGGGATACCATAGACTCGTATGCAAATGTTTTGACATATCATATCGACCCATGTATATATATTATTTGGAACAACCATAGACACTCTATATGCAGTAATGTTTGAGTTAGCTATACAAGGTTGAGGTTGATTCCAAAAATATATATACTTTGAGTTGTGATCTAGCCTGAAACGTGTATACACTGGGTCGTGGATTGATTCAAGATAATATATATCAATTTATTTTTGTACATCTAACTATGGACAACTAGTTGTAGGTTACTAACGAGGACAGCTGACTTAATAAACTTAAAACATCAAAATGTATTAAAAATGTTGTAAATATATTTTGAACATACTTTGATATATATATATGTATATATTTGTTATAGGTTTGTGAATCGACCAGTGGCCAAGTCTTACTCCCGACGAAGTAAAAACTGTGAAAGTGAGTTATAGTCCCACTTTTAAAATCTAATATTTTGGGATGAGAATACATGCAGTTTTATAAATGTTTTACGAAATAGACATAAGTAAATGAAACTAAATTATATGGGTGAATGATTGAAGCCGAATATGCCCCTTTTGCTTGGTAGCCTAAGAATTAGTAAACCGATCTACTAATTGACGCGAATCCTAAAGATAGATCTATTGGGCCTAACGAACCCCATCCAAAGTACCGGATGCTTTAGTACTTCGAATTCATTTTTATCATGTCCGAAGGATTTCTCGGAATGATAGGGGATATTCTTATATGCATCTTGTTAATGTCGATTACCAGGTGTTCACCATATGAATGATTTTTATCTCTATGTATGGGATGTATATTGAAATGTGAAATTTTGTGGTCTATTATTATGATTTGATAATATATAGGTTAAACCTATAACTCACCAACATTTTTGTTCACGTTTTAAGCATGTTTATTCTCAGGTGATTATTAAGAGCTTTCGCTGTTGCATACTAAAATAAGGACAAGATTTGGAGTCCATGCTTGTATGATATTATGTAAAAACTGCATTCAAGAAACTTATTTTTGATGTAATATATTCTTATTGTAAACCATTATGTAATGGTCGTATGTAAACGGTATATTTTAGATTATCATTATTTGATAATCTACGTAATGCTTTTTAAACATTTATAGATAAAATAAAGGTTATGGTTATTTTAAAAATGGATGCAGTCTTTGAAAAACGTCTCATATAGAGGTCAAAACCTCGTGACGAAATCAATTAATATGGAACGTTTATATTCAATATGAATGGGACATTTCAGTTGGTATCCGAGCGTTGGTCTTAGAGAACCAGAAATTTGTATTAGTGTGTCTTATCGAGTTTGTTAGGATACATTAGTGAGTCTGGACTTCGACCCTGTTTTCTTTAAAAACGATTGCTTAACACTTTTGTTGGAAACTATATATTATTAACATGTAAATATTATGTGATATATTAACCTCTTAATGTGTTTGATATTGTGTGATATATGTCTATCACTAGTACAAATCCCATCGATTCACCTAATAATAATGAAGAGTCGAATATATTTTGGGAAGATTCACAAATTTTTGAAGAGGAACCGGAAGAAGAGGAATCGGAAGAGGAGGAACCGGAAGAGGAGGAACCGGAAGAGGAGGAACCGGAAGAAGAAGAGGTTCCGGAGGAAGAAATATTGATACCTATAGTAAATCGATTAAATAAAAGAAAATCCTCAACCAACGGACCAAAGCTAATAATGGTCAATGGTGTTTCCGTCGAGGAAGCAAAATATTGGGAAGATTACCAATTTTCCGATGAATCGGATCCCGATGAGGATTCCGATGATGTTATAGAAATTACCTCGACCCAATTTAATAAAGCAAAAGAAAATAATAAGGGAAAAGGTATAAAATAGAGAAACCCGATTCCAACCCCGATGAACTTTATATGTATCGGCAACATCCGTATTTCCTAAAATGTAACAATGACCCGGGAACCTCTAAACCACCAGGTTTTTCTAAACCATTGTGGAAAATGACGGCTCGTATTAGAGGAACACCATATATTCCTAAAAAATTAGGAAAACGAACCAAGTTCGAAGAAGAAGAAACCAGTGATTCAGATTAGAGGATTGTAATCATGTTGTGTATTATATGTATTGTAGTGTGCTTGTACTTTTATGTTCTATGTAAAAATTGCTTGTATTGTTTGTTAATTATCTTTTATGAATCTAATCCTTGTCTATTTTACAGTATAAAAACAAAATGGACGTTAAGGGTAGACAACCGAATATTTTAGAAGATCTACCAGAGGATATGATTGAGGAAATCTTGTCTAGAATCGGTCAGAATTCATCAGCACAATTAATTATGGCAAAATTAACTTGTCAAACATTTGAAAGACTTTCCAGAAATGCCTTAGTTTATAAAAGGCTTTCCTTTGATAGGTGGGGTATATAACATTGGGGAGACCGTAAGTTACGTCGTGTTTTCTTTAAAGCGTTAAATGCGGGGAACCCAAATGCAATTTTACGCTACGGGTTAAGAACCTATTTTGACTCAACATATCCCAACATAGGATTTTGTGAATTAGAAAGAGCTTCTAACATGCAACATAAAGAAGCATGTTATGCTTACGGGTTAGTGATGTTCGCTTCTTACCAAAGTGAGAAAAAGAACAGCGGATTGCAGCTTTTAAATAAAACCTTCCCACAAGTGACGGATTCAGTAGTTGGGGTGAGAAACAAGGTTTTTAGATTATTACGGGGCTGTTGGACATTACGAAACCCTCGTCCTTTTGATGACATTACAACATGCTGTCTAGCCAATGGTCATAACGGTTATATTCCACAAGACCAAGGATGGGAAGTCGTCTTAGTAAAACCAGAATGCATGACTTGTTTCTGGACTTATGAATTACGTATCTTTATTTTCTTTGCTGAACAACTTGCGTATTAACTAGATTTATCTTCAAAACTGTCCTGTATCAAAGTGTACTATATTTCATGTTATATGTAATATAGCGATGTTGTAAGTTTTGAAATGTCCCGTTCTTATTGATTAAAAACGTTCCATATTAATTGATTTCGTTGCGAGGTTTTAACTTCTATATGAGATGTTTTTCAAAGACTGTATTCATTTTTAAAACAAACCATAACCTTTATTTCATAAATAAAGGTTTAAAAAGCTTTACATAGATTATCAAATAATGATAATCTAAAATATCCTGTTTACACACGACCATTACATAATGGTTTACAATACAAATATGTTACATCGAAATCAGTTTCTTGGATGCAGTTTTTACACAATATCATACAAACATGGACTCTAAATCTTGTCCTTATTTTAGTATGCAACAGCGGAAGCTCTTAGTATTCACCTGAGAATAAACATGCTTTAAACGTCAACAAAAATGTTGGTGAATTATAGGTTTAACCTATATATATCAAATCGTAATAAAAGACCACAAGATTTCATATTTCAATACACATCGCATACATAGAGATAAAAATTATTCATATGGTGAACACCTGGTAATCGACATTAACAAGATGCATATATAAGAATATCCCCATCATTCCGGGACACCCTTCGGATATGATATAAATTTTGAAGTACTAAAGCATTCGGTACTTTGGATGGGGTTTGTTAGGCCCAATAGATCTATCTTTAGGATTCGCGTCAATTAGGGTGTCTGTTCCCTAATTTTTAGATTACCAGACTTAATAAAAAGGGGCATATTCGATTTCAATAATTCAACCATAGAATGTAGTTTCACGTACTTGTGTCTATTTTGTAAATCATTTATAAAACATGCATGTATTCTCATCCCAAAAATATTAGATTTTAAAAGTGGGACTATAACTCACTTTCATAGATTTTTACTTCGTCGGGAAGTAAGACTTGGCCACTGGTTGATTCACGAACCTATAACAATATATACATATATATATATATATATATATATATATATATATATATATATATATATATATATATATATATATATATATATATATATATATATATATATATATATATATATATATATATATATATATCAAAGTATGTTCAAAATATATTTACAACACTTTTAATACATTTTGATGTTTTAAGTTTATTAAGTCAGCTGTCCTCGTTAGTAACCTACAACTAGTTGTCCACAGTTAGATGTACAGAAATAATTCGATAAATATTATCTTGAATCAATCCACGACCCAGTGTATACGTATCTCAGTATTGATCACAACTCAAACTATATATATTTTGGAATCAACCTCAACCCTGTATATCTAACTCCAACATTCACATATAGAGTGTCTATGGTTGTTCCGAAATATATATAGATGTATCGACATGATAGGTCGAAACATTTTATACGTGTCTATGGTATCTCAAGATTACATAATATAAAATACAAGTTGATTAAGTTATGGTTGGAATAGATTTGTTACCAATTTTCACGTAGCTAAAATGAGAAAAATTATCCAATCTTGTTTTACCCATAACTTCTTCATTTTAAATTCGTTTTGAGTGAATCAAATTGCTATGGTTTCATATTGAACTCTATTTTATGAATCTAAACAGAAAAGATATAGGTTTATAGTCGGAAAAATAAGTTACAAGTCATTTTTGTAAAGGTAGTCATTTCAGTCGAAAGAACGACGTCTAGATGACCATTTTAGAAAACATACTTCCACTTTGAGTTTAACCATGATTTTTGGATATAGTTTCATGTTCATAATAAAAATAATTTTCCCAGAATAACAACTTTTAAATCAAAGTTTATCATAGTTTTTAATTAACTAACCCAAAACAGCCCGCGGTGTTACTACGACGGCGTAAATTCGGTTTTACGGTGTTTTTCGTGTTTCCAGGTTTTAAATCATTAAGTTAGCATATCATATAGATATAGAACATGTGTTTAGTTGATTTTAAAAGTCAAGTTAGAAGGATTAACTTTTATTTGCGAACAAGTTTAGAATTAACTAAACTATGTTCTAGTGATTACAAGTTTAAACCTTCGAATAAGATAGCTTTATATGTATGAATCGAATGATGTTATGAACATCATTACTACCTCAAGTTCCTTGGATAAACCTACTGGAAATGAGAAAAATGGATCTAGCTTCAAAGGATCCTTGGATGGCTTGAAAGTTCTTGAAGCAGAATCATGACACGAAAACAATTTCAAGTAAGATTTCCACTCGAAATAAGATTGTTATAGTTATAGAAATTGAATTAAAGTTTGAAAATGATTATTACCTTGTATTAGAAATATAACCTACTGTAAGTAACAAAGGTTTCTTGATCTTGGATGATTACTTGGAATGGATTTAGAAAACTTGAAAGTAAACTTGCAATCTTGGAAGTATTCTTGATTTTATGAAACTAGAACTTTTGGAATTTATGAAGAACACTTAGAACTTGAAGATAGAACTTGAGAGAGATCAATTAGATGAAGAAAATTGAAGAATTAAAGTGTTTGTAGGTGTTTTTGGTCGTTGGTGTATGGATTAGATATAAAGGATATGTAATTTTGTTTTCATGTAAATAAGTCATGAATGATTACTCATATTTTTGTAATTTTATGAGATATTTCATGCTAGTTGCCAAATGATGGTTCCTACATGTGTTAGGTGACTCACATGGGCTTCTAAGAGCTGATCATTGGATTTTATATACCAATATACATACATCTAAAAGCTGTGTATTGTACGAGTACGAATACGGGTGCATACGAGTAAAATTGTTGATGAAACTGAACGAGGATGTAATTGTAAGCATTTTTGTTAAGTAGAAGTATTTTGATAAGTGTCTTGAAGTCTTTCAAAAGTATATGAATACATATTAAAACACTACATGTATATACATTTTAACTGAGTCGTTAAGTCATCGTTAGTCGTTACATGTAAATGTTGTTTTGAAACCTTTAGGTTAACGATCTTGTTAAATGTTGTTAACCCATTGTTTATTATAACAAATGAGATGTTAAATTGTTATATTATCATGATATTCTTATATATAATATATCTTAGTATGATATATATACAGTTAAATGTCGTTACAACGATAATCGTTACATATATGCCTCGTTTCGAAATCATTAAGTTAGTAGTCTTATTTTTACATACGTATTTCATTGTTAATACACTTAATAATATATTTAATTATCATTTAACATAATTAACCAAGTGTATCAATATCTTAATATGATTCATATGTACCTAGTAAGACGTTGTTATAACGATAATCGTTATATATATCGTTTTTGAGTTTCTTAATTTAATAGTCTCATTTTTATGTATATAACTCATTGTTAAAATACCTAATGAGATACATACTTATAATAAAATCATGTTAACTATATATATAACCATATATATGCCATCGTATAGTTTTTACAAGTTTTAACGTTCGTGAATCACCGGTCAACTTGGGTGGTCAATTGTCTATATGAAACCTATTTCAATTAATCAAGTCTTAACAAGTTTCATTGCTTAACATATTGGAAACACTTAATCATGTAAATAACAATTTCATTTAATATATATATAAACATGGAAAAGTTCGGGTCACTACAGTACCTACCCGTTAAATAAATTTTGTCCCGAAATTTTAAGCAGTTGGAGGTGTTGACGTATCTTCTGGAAATAAATGCGGGTATTTCTTCTTCATCTGATCTTCACGCTCCCAGGTGATCTCGGGTCCTCTACGAGCATTCCATCATACCTTAACAATCGGTATCTTGTTTTGTTTAAGTCTCTTAACCTCACGATCCATTATTTCGACGGGTTCTTCAATGAATTGAAGTTTTTCATTGATTTGGATTTCGTCCAACGGAATAGTGAGATCTTCTTTAGCAAAACATTTCTTCAAATTTGAGACGTGGAAAGTGTTATGTACAGCCACGAGTTGTTGAGGTAGCTCCAGTTGGTAAGCTACTGGTCCGACACGATCTATAATCTTGAATGGTCCAATGTACCTTGGATTTAGTTTCCCCCGTTTACCAAATCGAACAACGCCTTTCCAAGGTGAAACCTTAAGCATGACCATTTCTCCAATTTCAAACTCTATATCTTTTCTTTTACTGTCCGCGTAGCTCTTTTGTCGACTCTGGGCGGTTTTCAATCTTTGTTGAATTTGGATGATTTTCTCGGTAGTTTCTTGTATTATCTCCGGACCCGTAATCTGTCTATCCCCCACTTCACTCCAAAAAATCGGAGACCTGCACTTTCTACCATAAAGTGCTTCAAACGGCGCCATCTCAATGCCTGAATGGTAGCTGTTGTTGTAGGAAAATTCTGCTAACGGTAGATGTCGATCCCAACTGTTTCCGAAATCAATAACACAAGCTCGTAGCATGTCTTCAAGCGTTTGTATCGTCCTTTCGCTCTGCCCATCAGTTTGTGGATGATAGGTAGTACTCATGTCTAGACGAGTTCCCAATGCTTGCTGTAATGTCTGCCAGAATCTTGAAATAAATCTGCCATCCCTATCAGAGATAATAGAGATTGGTATTCCATGTCTGGAGACGACTTCCTTCAAATACAGTCATGCTAACTTCTCCATCTTGTCATCTTCTCTTATTGGCAGGAAGTGTGCTGACTTGGTGAGACGATCAACTATTACCCAAATAGTATCATAACCACTTGCAGTCCTTGGCAATTTAGTAATGAAATCCATAGTAATGTTTTCCCATTTCCATTCCGGGATTTCAGGTTGTTGTAGTAGACCTGATGGTTTCTGATGTTCACCTTTGACCTTAGAATACGTCAAACATTCTCCTACATATTTAGCAATATCAGCTTTCATACCTGGCTACCAAAAATGTTTCTTAAGATCCTTGTACATCTTCTCCGTTTCAGGATGTATTGAGTATCTGGTTTTATGAGCTTCTCTAAGTACCATTTCTCTCATATCTCCAAATTTTGGTACCCAAATTCTTTCAGCCCTATACCGGGTTCCGTCTTCCCGAATATTAAGATGCTTCTCCGATCCTTTGGGTATTTCATCCTTTAAATTTCCCTCTTTTAAAACTCCTTGTTGCGCCTCCTTTATTTGAGTAGTAAGGTTAGTGTGAATCATTATATTCATAGATTTTACTCGAATGAGTTCTCTGTCCTTTCTGCTTAAGGCGTCGGCTACCACATTTGCCTTCCCCGGGTGGTAACGAATCTCAAAGTCGTAATCATTCAACAATTCAATCCACCTACGCTGCCTCATATTCAGTTGTTTCTGATTAAATATGTGTTGAAGACTTTTGTGGTCGGTATATATGATACTTTTGACCCCATATAAGTAGTGCCTCCAAGTCTTTAATGCAAAAACTACCGCGCCTAATTCCAAATCATGCGTCGTATAATTTTGCTCGTGAATCTTCAATTGTCTAGACGCATAAGCAATCACCTTCGTCCGTTGCATTAATACACAACCGAGACCTTGCTTTGATGCGTCACAATAAATCACAAAATCATCATTCCCTTCAGGCAATGACAATATAGGTACCGTAGTTAGCTTTTTCTTCAATAATTGAAACCCCTTCTCTTGTTCATCCTTCCATTCAAATTTCTTCCCTTTATGCGTTAATGCAGTCAAGGGTTTTGCTATTTTGGAGAAATCTTGGATGAATCTTCTGTAGTAACCAGCCAATCCTAAAAATTGACGTATATGCTTCGGAGTTTTTGAGGTTTCCCATTTTTCAACGGTTTCGATCTTTGCTGGGTCCACCTGGATACCTTCTTTGTTCACTATGTGACGGAGGAATTGAACTTCTTCCAACCAAAATGCACACTTTGAAAACTTAGCGCACAGTTTTTCTTTCCTCAATACTTCTAGCACTTTTCTCAAATGTTCTTCGTGCTCTTGATCATTCTTTGAATAAATAAGTATGTCATCGATGAAAACAATGACAAACTTGTCAAGATATGTCCCACACACTCGGTTCATAAGGTCCATGAACACAGCTGGTGCGTTAGTCAATCCAAACGGCATAACCATAAACTCGTAATGACCATAACGCGTCCTAAAAGTAGTTTTTGGAATATCATCCTCCTTTACTCGCATTCAATGATATCCAGAATGTAAATCGATCTTCGAATAAACTGACGAGCCTTGTAGTTGATCAAATAAGTCGTCAATTCTCGGCAGTGGATAACGGTTTTTGATGGTAAGTTTGTTCAACTCTCTGTAGTCAATACACAACCTAAATGTACCATCCTTCTTCTTGACAAACAAAACAGGAGCTCCCCATGGTGATGTGCTTGGTCGAATGAAACCACGTTCTAATAGTTCTTTCAGTTGGCTTTGCAGTTCTTTCATCTCGCTGGGTGCGAGTCTATAAGGAGCACGAGCTATTGGTGCAGCTCCTGGTACAAGATCTATTTGAAATTCAACAGATCGATGTGGAGGTAGTCCCGGTAATTCTTTCGGAAATACATCGGGAAATTCTTTTGCGACGGGAACATCATTGATGCTCTTTTCTTCAGTTTGTACTTTCTCAACGTGTGCTAGAACAGCATAGCAACCTTTTCTTATTAGTTTTTGTGCCTTCAAATTACTAATAAGATGTAGCTTCATGTTGCCCTTTTCTCCGTACACCATTAAGGGTTCTCCTTCTTCTCGTACAATGCGAATTGCATTTTTATAACATACGATCTCTGCTTTCACCTTCTTCAGCCAGTCCATGCCAACTATTACATCAAAACTCCCTAACTCTACTGGTATCAAATCAATCTTAAATATTTCGCTACCCAGTTTAATTTCTCGATTCCGGCATATATTATCTGCTGAAATTAATTTACCGTTTGCTAATTCGAGTAAAAATTTACTATCCAACGGCGTCAATGGACAACTTAATTTAGCACAAAAATCTCTACTCATATAGCTTCTATCCTCACCCGAATCAAATAAAACGTAAGCAGATTTATTGTCAATAAGAAACGTACCCGTAACAAGCTCCGGGTCTTCCTGTGCCTCTGCCGCATTAATATTGAAAACTCTTCCGCGGCCTTGTCCATTCGTGTTCTCCTGGTTCGGGAAATTTCTAATAATGTGGCCCGGTTTTCTACATTTATAACAAAATACATTGGCATAACTTGCTCTGACACTACTTGTTCTGCCATTACTCGTTCCGACACCATTTGTTCCTTTCGTTCTGTTAACCCCTGGTCCGTAGACCTCACACTTCGCCGCGCTATGACCATTTCTTTTACACTTGTTGCAAAATTTGGTGCAGAACCCCGAGTGATACTTTTCACACCTTTGGCATAGCTACTTCTGATTGTTGTTGTTGTTGCGGTTGTTATTGTTGTTGGGATGATTGTTGTAGTTGTTGTTGTTGTTGTTGTTGTTGTTGTTGTTGTTGTTGTTGTTGTTGTTGTTGGGCCGTTTATTGTAGTTTCGATTGATGTTGCGATTGTTGGGATAATTGTTGCGATTATTCTTGTAATTGCTGTTGTTGTATTGGTGATTCTTTTCACCGTTTTCCTCCCACTTTCTTTTGACTTGCTTCACATTGGCCTCTTCAGCCGTCTGTTCTTTAATTCTTTCCTCAATCTGGTTCACTAGTTTGTGAGCCATTCTACATGCCTGTTGTATGGAGGCGGGCTCGTGTGAACTTATATCTTCTTGGATTCTTTCCGGTAATCCTTTCACAAACGTGTCCATCTTCTCTTCCTCATCTTCGAACGCTCCCGGACACAATAGGCACAATTCTGTGAATCGTCTTTCGTACGTGGTAATATCAAATCCTTGGCTTCGTAACCCTCTAAGTTCTGTCTTGAGCTTATTGACCTCGGTTCTGGGACGGTACTTCTCGTTCATCAAGTGCTTGAATGCTGACTACGGTAGTGCGTACGTATCATCTTGTCCCACTTGCTCTAGATAGGTATTCCACCATGTTAACGCAGAACCTGTGAAGGTATGCGTAGCGTACTTCACTTTGTCCTCTTTATTACACTTACTTATGGCAAACACCGATTCGACCTTCTCGGTCCACCATTTCAATCCGATCGGTCCTTCGGTTCCATCAAATTCCAAAGGTTTGCAGGCAGTGAATTCTTTGTAGGTGCATCCTACACGATTTTCTGTACTGCTAGATCCAAGGTTATTATTGGTATGTAGTGCAGCCTGTACTGTGGCTATGTTTGAAGCTATAAAAGTACGGAATTCCTCTTCATTCATATTCACGGTGTGTCGAGTAGTCGGTGCCATTTCCTTCAAAATAGTCAAATGGAACAAGTTAATCATACAGAATATTAAGAGTAGTTAATAGTATTTCGTAGCATAATATGAACTCATTTATAAATGCTTTTTCTTCATATTAGCATTTTATAAGTTTAAATTCGGGTAGTACCTACCCGTTAAGTTCATACTTAGTAGCTAATATACAATTCAACTAATACAATTCTATATGAAAAACTGATTATAATAATATTTCGCGTTCAAACTTTTATACAATATTTTACAAACTTACAATACCGCTTATTTTACATAAAGCATGAAATATAGCACACAATAACTTTGATACAAGATAGTTGTGAAGATAATTCTAGCTAGTACACAAGTCGTTCAACAAAGGCAATAAAGACACGTAATTCATACGTCCAGAAACAAGTCATGCATTCTGGTTTTAGTAGGACTACTTCCCATCCTTGGTCTTGTGGAACATAACCGTTATGGCCGTTGATAAGACAGCGTGTTGTAACGTCGTCAAAGGGACAAGGGTTACGTAATGACCAACAGTCTCGTAATAACCTAAAAACCTCATTTCTTACCCCAATTACCGACTCCGTCACTTGTGGGAACGTTTTGTTTAATAGTTGTAACCCGATGTTCTTTTTCTCACTTTAGTGAGAAGCGAACATTACTAACCCGTAAGCATAGCATGCTTCTTTATGTTGCATGTTAGCCGCTTTTTCTAAATCATGAAGTCCTATATTCGGATACATTGAGTCAAAATAATTTCTTAACCCGTTGCGTAAAATAGCATTTGGGTTCCCCGCAATATATGCGTCAAAGTAAACACATCGTAACTTATGGGTTTCCCAATGTGATATCCCCCATCTTTCAAACGAAAGTCTCTTATAAACCAAGGCATTCTTGGAACGTTCTTCGAATGTCTTACAAACTGATTTCGCCGTAAATAGTTGTGCCGAAGAATTCTGACCGACTCTAGACAAGATTTCATCAATCATGTCTCCGGGTAGGTCTCTTAAAATATTGGGTTGTCTATCCATTTTGTGTTTTTATACTGTAAAATAGACAAGAGTTAGATTCATAAAAAAATACTTATTAATACAAGCAATTTTTACATATATCATAAAGCATAAGCACACTATATTACATATATTACACCACACGGATACAACTATCTTATTCTGACTCGCTCGTTTCTTCTTCTTCGATTTTGGTTCGTTTTGCCAAGTTTCTAGGGATATATGATGTTCCCCTAATACGAGCTGTCGTTTTCCACAACGGTTTAGAAAAACCTGGTGGTTTAGAGGTTCCCGGGTCATTGTTACAACTTAAGGGCTTCGGGGGTTGACGATACATATAAAGTTCATCGGGGTTGGAATTAGATTTCTCTATTTTTATGCCCTTTCCCTTATTATTTTCTTTTGCCTTTTTAAATTCAGTTGGGGTAATTTCTATAACATCATCGGAATTCTCGTCGGAATCCGATTCATCGGAGAATTGGTAATCCTCCCAATATTTTGCTTCCTTGGCGGAAACACCATTGACCATAATTAACCTTGGTCGGTTGGTTGAGGATTTTCTTTTAATTAACCGTTTTATTATTTCCCCCACCGGTTCTATTTCCTCCTCCGGTTCCTCCTCTTCCGGTTCTGATTCTTCTTCCAGTTCTGATTCTTCTTCCGGTTCTTCTTCGGGAACTTGTGAATCAGTCCAATATATATTCAACTCTTCGTTATTATTAGGTGAGTCAATGGGATTTGTGCTAGAGGTAGACATCCATCACACAATATCAAACATGTTAAGAGATTAATATATCACATAATATATACATGTTAATAATATATAGTTTCCAACAAAAATGTTAAGCAATCATTTTTAAAGAAAACACAGTCGAAGTCCAGACTCACTAATGCATCCTAACAAACTCGATAAGACATACTAATGTAAATTTTCTGGTTCTCTAAGACCAACGCTCGGATACCAACTGAAATGTCCCGTTCTTATTGATTAAAAACGTTCCATATTAATTGATTTCGTTGCGAGGTTTTGACCTCTATATGAGACGTTTTTCAAAGACTGCATTCATTTTTAAAACAAACCATAACCTATATTTCATAAATAAAGGTTTAAAAATCTTTACGTAGATTATCAAATAATGATAATCTAAAATATCCTGTTTACACACGACCATTACATAATGGTTTACAATACAAATATGTTACATCGAAATCAGTTTCTTGAATGCAGTTTTTACACAATATCATACAAACATGGACTCCAAATCTTGTCCTTATTTTAGTATGCAACAGCGGAAGTCTTAGTATTCACCTGAGAATAAACATGCTTTAAACGTCAACAAAAATGTTGGTGAATTATAGGTTTAACCTATATATATCAAATCGTAACAATAGACCACAAGATTTCATATTTCAATACACATCCCATACATAGAGATAAAAATCATTCATATGGTGAACACCTGGTAATCGACATTAACAAGATGCATATATAAGAATATCCCCATCATTCCGGGACACCCTTCGGATATGATATAAATTTCGAAGTACTAAAGCATCCGGTACTTTGAATGGGGTTTGTTAGGCCCAATAGATCTATCTTTAGGATTCGCGTCACTTAGGGTGTCTGTTCCCTAATTCTTAGATTACCAGACTTAATAAAAAGGGGCATATTCGATTTCGATAATTCAACCATAGAATGTAGTTTCACGTACTTGTGTCTATTTTCTAAATCATTTATAAAACCTGCATGTATTCTCATCCCAAAAATATTAGATTTTAAAAGTGAGACTATAACTCACTTTCACAGATTTTTACTTCGTCGGGAAGTAAGACTTGGCCACTGGTTGATTCACGAACCTATAACAATATATACATATATATCAAAGTATGTTCAAAATATATTTACAACACTTTTAATACATTTTGATGTTTTAAGTTTATTAAGTCAGTTGTCCTCGTTAGTAACCTACAACTAGTTGTCCACAGTTAGATGTACAGAAATAATTCGATAAATATTATCTTGAATCAATCCACGACCCAGTGTATACGTATCTTAGTATTGATCACAACTCAAACTATATATATATTTTGGAATCAACCTCAACCCTGTATAGCTAACTCCAACATTCACATATAGAGTGTCTATGGTTGTTTCGAAATATATATAGATGTATCGACATGATAGGTCGAAACATTGTATACGTGTCTATGGTATCTCAAGATTACATAATATACAATACAAGTTGATTAAGTTATGGTTGGAATAGATTTGTTACCAATTTTCACGTAGCTAAAATGAGAAAAATTATCCAATCTTGTTTTACCCATAACTTCTTCATTTTAAATCCGTTTTGAGTGAATCAAATTGCTATGGTTTCATATTGAACTCTATTTTATGAATCTAAATATAAAAAGTATAGTTTTATAGTCAGAAAAATAAGTTACAACTCATTTTTGTAAAGGTAGTCATTTCAGTCGAAAGAACGACGTCTAGATGACCATTTTAGAAAACATACTTCTACTTTGAGTTTAACCATGATTTTTGGATATAGTTTCATGTTCATAATAAAAATAATTTTCCCAGAATAACAAATTTTAAATCAAAGTTTATCATAGTTTTTAATTAACTAACCCAAAACAGCCCGCGGTGTTACAACGACGGCGTAAATCCGGTTTTACGGTGTTTTTCGTGTTTCCAGGTTTTAAATCATTAAGTTAGCATATCATATAGATATATAACATGTGTTTAGTTGATTTTAAAAGTCAAGTTAGAAGGATTAACTTTTATTTGTGAACAAGTTTAGAATTAACTAAACTATGTTCTAGTGATTACAAGTTTAAACCTTCGAATAAGATAGCTTTATATGTATGAATCGAATGATGTTATGAACATAATTACTACCTCAAGTTCCTTGGATAAACCTACTGGAAATGAGAAAAATGGATCTAGCTTCAACGGATCCTTGGATGGCTTGAAAGTTCTTGAAGCAGAATCATGACACGAAAACAATTTCAAGTAAGATTTCCACTCGAAATAAGATTGTTATAGTTATAGAAATTGAATTAAAGTTTGAATATTATTATTAACTTGTATTAGAAAGATAACCTACTATAAGTAACAAAGGTTTCTTGATCTTGGATGATCACCTTACAAGATTGGAAGTGAGCTAGCAAACTTGAAAGTATTCTTGATTTTATGTAACTAGAACTTGTAGAATTTATGAAGAACACTTAGAACTTGAAGATAGAACTTGAGAGAGATCAATTAGATGAATAAAATTGAAGAATGAAAGTGTTTGTAGGTATTTTTGGTCGTTGGTGTATGGAGAAGATATAAAGGATATGTAATTTTGTTTTTATGTAAATAAGTCATGAATGATTACTCATATTTTTGTAATTTTACGAGATATTTCATGCTAGTTGCCAAATGATGGTTTCTACATGTGTTAGGTGACTCACATGGGCTGCTAAGAGCTGATCATTGGAGTGTATATACCAATAGTACATACATCTAAAAGCTGTGTATTGTACGAGTACGAATACGGGTGCATACGAGTAGAATTGTTGATGAAACTGAACGAGGATGTAATTGTATGCATTTTTGTTAAGTAGAAGTATTTTGATAAGGGTATTGAAGTCTTTAAAAAGTGTATAAATACATATTAAAACACTACATGTATATACATTTTAACTGAGTCGTTAAGTCATCGTTAGTCGTTACATGTAAGTGTTGTTTTGAAACCTTTAGGTTAACGATCTTGTTAAATGCTGTTAACCCAATGTTTATAATATCAAATGAGATTTTAAATTATTATATTATCATGATATTAACATGTATGAATATCTCTTAATATGATATATATACATTAAATGTCTTTACAACGATAATCGTTACATATATGTCTCGTTTAAAAATCATTAAGTTAGTAGTCTTGTTTTTACATATGTAGTTCATTGTTAATATACTTAATGATATGTTTACTTATCATAGTATCATGTTAACTATATATATATCCATATATATGTCATCATATAGTTTTTACAAGTTTTAACGTTCGTGAATCACCGGTCAACTTGGGTGGTCAATTGTCTATATGAAACATATTTCAATTAATCAAGTCTTAACAAGTTTGATTGCTTAACATGTTGGAAACATTTAATCATGTAAATATCAATCTCAATTAATATATATAAACATAGAAAATTTCGGGTCACTACATTACTAACGAGGACGGCTGACTTAATAAACTTAAAACATCAAAATGTATTAAAAATGTTGTAAATATATTTTGAACATACTTTGATATATATATATATATATATATATATATATATATATATATATATATATATATATATATATATATATATATATATATATATATATATATATATATATATATATATTTGTTATAGGTTCGTGAATCGACCAGTGGCCAAGTCTTACTCCCGACGAAGTAAAAATCTGTGAAAGTGAGTTATAGTCCCACTTTTAAAATCTAATATTTTGGGATGAGAATACATGCAGTTTTATAAATATTTTACGAAATAGACACAAGTAAATGAAACTACATTATATGGGCGAATGATCGAAGTCAAATATGCCCCTTTTGCTTGGTAGCCTAAGAATTAGTAAACCGATCTACTAATTGACGCGAATCCTAAAGATAGATCTATTGGGCCTAACGAACCCCATCCAAAGTACCGGATGCTTTAGTACTTCGAATTCATTTTTATCATGTCCGAAGAATTTCCTGGAATGATAGGTGATATTCTTATATGCATCTTGTTAATGTCGGTTACCAGGTGTTCACCATATGAATGATTTTTATCTCTATGTATGGGATGTATATTGAAATATGAAATCTTGTGGTCTATTATTATGATTTGATAATATATAGGTTAAACCTATAACTCACCAACATTTTTGTTGACGTTTTAAGCATGTTTATTCTCAGGTGATTATTAAGAGCTTCCGCTGTTGCATACTAAAATAAGGACAAGATTTGGAGTCCATGCTTGTATGATATTATGTAAAAACTGCATTCAAGAAACTTATTTTTGATGTAATATATTCTTATTGTAAACCATTATGTAATGGTCGTATGTAAACGGTATATTTTAAATTATCATTATTTGATAATCTACGTAATGCTTTTTAAACCTTTATAGATAAAATAAAGGTTATGGTTGTTTTAAAAATGAATGCAGTCTTTGAAAAACGTCTCATATAGAGTTCAAAACCTCGCGACGAAATCAATTAATATGGAACGTTTATAATCAATATGAACGAGACATTTCAACATTTCCCACGAAAAGCTTCATTTATACTAAGGTTAGCAACCGCACCTAAACCCCACCACTTATACACTTTATCCCATACATCCATTGAAACCCGACAGAAGAATAAAAGGTGATCTAAAGATTCCACGTCATCATCACAAATAGGGCACCTAACGGAATCCAAGTCAATACCTCGCTTGTCAAGCTCGATATGGACCGGGAGCCGTCTTTTGAGTACCCTCCATATGAAGATCTCTAATTTGTTTAGCACCAAATGGTTTTTAATAGTCTCGGAGTTTGTACACGAATATCCACTCAAGATTTTTTCATCAATTAAAGTAGATAACTTTTTTGTAGTGAAATTACCGTTACAGGATAGGCTCTAATTCCACGAATCCATGGCTTTGTCTTGTTTAGAATACGAGTTAAGAAGGTTGACTATTGAGTTTAGCTCTGAGGTAGCACGACTTGAAAGTCCACAGTTCCAACTCCAGGATGTTTCAAAAGTATTTCCAGACCACGAGATTCTGTCCCTGACCTTTGCAGCACGATCGGATTCAAAATGAAAAAGCCTGGGAACAGTCTTTGAGCGGCCTGTTTCCCAGCCATACGTCTAACCAAAAACCGTTGTTTGCACCATCTCCAATGATTTTGATAAAAGAATCAGCGAAGTCAATCCCGGCATCCTTGATATTGTAACTTGCACGTAATATATTAAACCAAACACTACTCTTTCCTTGCGGGCTACGAGAGCCCGAAGGAGGGAGTAATCCGTTAGCACCATGGATACTTTTGATAACCGTCACCCAAAGATAATTTTCTTCAATTTTGTCCCGCCAAAACCATTTCCCCAAAAGAGCTAAGTTTTTTCCCCGAAGGGACCCAATGTTGAGACCGCCCTCACCGTAAGGTAAAAGTGAATCTTCCCATTTGACCCACGACATTTTGGAACACTCGCCCATCCCGCCCCAAAAGAATTTTCTCCTAATACTCTCAAGATTTTTAATAACGCTTATCGGGGCACGAAAAAGGGAGAAATAATATAACGGTAGACTACTAAGGACCGACTTTACTAACGTTAATCTTCCACCATAGGAAATCGTCTTAGATTTCCAATCCGCGAGTCTCAAGTTAAATTTATCAATAATGGGATTCCAATTTTCTACTTTATTCATGTTTTTTCCAATTGGAATATCAAGGTACGTAAAGGGGAATGCACCGATCTTATAATTTACCCGACTAGCCAAATATTCAATTTCATTATTATTTACCCCGAGTCCGAATAGGAAACTTTTTTGAAAGTTAAATTTGAGACCCGAGGCGTTTTTAAAACATTTGAGTAACTTCATTAGATTGCAAAAATTTTGTCTATTCCACTCACCAAAGAAAATGGTATCGTCCACGTATTGCAAGTGAATAATTGGAATATTATCGGACCCAATTTCAACCCCTTTGTAAAGCCCGCTGTTGTGGGCTTGTTTGGTAAGAAAACTTAGACCTTTCGCCGCAATGTTGAAGAGAAACGGGGATAAGGGGTCCCCTTGTCTAACCCCTCTTTCGATATTGAATTCATTTGTGGGTGACCCGTTGATTAGAATAGATATTGAAGCGGATTGGAGACATGCTAACATCCACTTCCTCCATCTTTCCCCGAAGCCCATCCGTTTCATCATTTCTAAAAGGAAGTTCCAATTAAGGATATCGAAGGCCTTCTCGAAGTCAACTTTAAAGATGAGGCTTTTTCTTTTGCTTTTCTTTAGGTATTCGATTGATTCGTTTGCAATTAAAGCTCCGTCAAGGATATATCGACCCTTCAAAAAAGCGGTTTGTTCTTCACTAATGAGACCCGGTAATACCTTTCGAATTCAGTTTGAGAGAACATCTGCAAGAATTTTGTAGTAGCACCCAATTAAACTAATAGAACGGTAATTGTTTAGATTCAGTGGGTCCGGTGTCTTGGGAACTAGAGTAACGAAAGACGCGTTGCATCTTTTAGATATCACACCTTCACGCCAAAACCAATTAAGAGCATTCATGAGATCTTCTTTGATTAAGTCCCAATAGAGCCTAAAGAATTTGAATTTAACACCATCCGGACCGGGTGCTTTCAAGCAACCGCAATCGTTAGTGGCTTCTAAGACTTCTACCTCACTAAAAGGTGTTTCTAAACTTGCTACCTACTCAGGATTAAGCTGATTTGACAGCAGCAAGCTCATAGAATGGTCTGTTAGCCTCATCTAGTTGTGATTTACTTTAGAAAATTGCAATTTGAAATGGTTATATGTTGTGTTTTTTATTAAATCGGGATCTTCGCACCAAGAACCATCAATATTGAGACCCCGGATGTTGCGTCTTGCAAGCCTTCTACGAATATAGGAATGGAAGTACCTCGTGTTTTCATCTCCTTCCACTATCCATTTAATTCGGGATTTTTGTTTTGCCATATTTCCTTTAATTTTTTCTTTTTCGATCCACTTTTTTCTAGCATCAAGCCACTCGTGTCTTTCAGAATCATTCAATGGGTTGTTTTCGGCATACTTTTCCCATTTTTCTGAAATAAGTTTGAGCTCATCAATCTCCTTATCAATATGGCTGAACTTTTCTTTACTCCATTCTTTTAATGCGAATTTCACTTTTTTGAGCTTGTTACGAAAGTTGCAATCGTGCCTTTGACCCATGTTTGTTTCTGTCCACGCCTTCTTTATGACTTCCTTTGAAGCATCTTCATCCAACCATTCATCGAATATCTTTACCGGCTTGGGCCTAAAATCAACTTCTTTATTTGTCAAAACAATAGGACGATGATCTGAAAGCATACGTTCAAGAGCTAAAACCGAAACATCACTCCACATGTTGTTGAATTATTCGGAAATAAGAAATCTGTCAAGCTTGCTAAATTTGATCCCGTTGTCACATATTCTTGTAAACTTTTTGCCACAAAGAGGGACTTCAATAAGATGAGTGTTGTCTATGAAATCGTTAAACCATTTGGCTCTTCTATCCATAAAAACAAAACTTTGCCTTTCGAAAACATTACATACTTCGTTAAAATCTCCACAAAGAACCCATGCACCATCGTTTTGACCTACAAAATTCTCAAGACTCGCCCACATTTTCTTTTTGTTAGAATCATCATGAAGACCATAAACATTTACTATATACGAAGTTTCATCCCTACCCCTCCATTTCCGCTTGATTGAAATGTAAAAATCACTATAATAATGTTGCTCGGTAGTAAACTCCTTCGGATCCCATAACAACATAATCCCACCCGACTTGCCAATTTTTTCTTTTTGAATAAACCCGATGTCATTTGACCCCCATAAACGATTGATGCATTTAATATCCACGCCGTTACACTTTGTTTCTTGAATAGCAACTACAAACGGTTTTTCACGAAAAATAAGTTTTCTAAATTCACCCACCGTACTGTCTTTACCTGACCCGAACCCCCTGATGTTTACTGATAAAACTTTCATAATTAAATTGATAAAAGCGAGGTAAAAGGGAAGTTTAGACCTTTGATGGGTTGACATCCCATTCAAGTCCGATTTGATTTGCAAATGTGCCAAGATCTTCACTGAGCTTGCAGCTACTCATAACTCCACACCCTGCCAGATTTTTTGATTTTTGTTTTCTTTGTTTGTTGTTTTTGTACTTCCTGTTTGAAGATACACTTTGATTGGATTCGCTAACTTTAGTATTCCTTCCCTTCAGTGAAGATTGACTACGAACTAAATCGGATTTACGATCGCTTTTATGGCCTGCTCTTGCTAAGCATTTGGCCCGCATAGTCAGTGATGACGCCCTCCAATTACCACTAATGGATCCTTTTTCACCTTTTTTGATCTCCTTTTTTTCACGACTCTAATGTTAACCCCGTCTTCGCACACGTCGTCCACTTCTATACCATCATCTGATTCAATTGAATCAGTGTCATCAACGTTATGATTGGTCTTGTTTTTGATAGTGAATTTAGGGTTGGTTTTCTTTTGGAAAGGCGTTTCAGTTTTAGTCGATTTGTTGGAGGTATCAAAGGTGTTTGGTATCAATTTCTCTGTGCCAGTAGGTGTGGATTTTGGATGTGGAGATTTTGTGTGGTTGATCTGTTGGGATGGATTGTTAGATGGCTTTGGTTGGGATGGGTTAGTATGTTTAATTGATTGGGTTGGGTTAATGGGAAAATTTGGTGTTTGGGATTTGTCAACGTTAACAGTTTTGGAGGTGGAAGTAGGCGTGGTGGGTTGGTGTGACAACCCGGAAATTTCTGACCAAATTTAAACTTTATCTTTATATTATTCCGACACGATAAGCAAAGTATGTTAAGTTGAATCTCAGGAAGTGTAAACTGTATTCATACATTCATTTAACCTTGACCAAACCCTGACGATTCACGAACCATTATAATTGGATTGGAAAATACACGTATATATGTATATATATATATATATATATATATATATATATATATATATATATATATATATATATATATATATATATATATATATATATATATATATATATATATAATATTAACTTAGTCAAAAAAAAACGTCCTGATTTAAAATAATATATTTTAATAAACAACGAGTCACTGATTTATAGAAGCAAATGACCACAACGCTCAATTTTATAAGTTACATTTTTTATAAGGTAATTTATTGATGAGTAAGTCAAATTATTAATAAGGGTACACGTCGCGTAACGTAAAAGGCTAGTTTTCTAAACGTACGAAAGTGCGTTCGAAAAATCAAAAGTGGTACACGAGTCGAGTATCAACGTACGAGTCAACGGACCTAAAATTACAAGTCAACTATGTACATGAATATAATATAATATATATATATAATTAATATAAATTATATATATATATATTATATAAAATAATATGTCGACAAACAAGAAAACAAAAAAATTGTGAGCTGGATTTTGGGGCCATGCGACCGCATGAGAAATAGGCATAAAACCCATGCGATCGCATGGCAATCAGAATTCAGAAACATTCTATAAATTGGTCAGTTTGCTCAACACACACACACACACACATATTAATATCTATATTACTCCGTATTATATTTTATATTTATTATTTATATTTATTATTTATATTATTATTATTATTATTAAGATTAATATTATTATTAATCTTATAGTTAGGAGTATTATTATTAGTATTATTATACATAAAATACTACGACGAGGTCGTGAGCGAATTATTTTCAAACAAGCCTTTCGAGAGGGATAGAGCTAGAGAAACTATGGGTTATAGTTATGGAGGTTATGGGTAATGCTCATGGGTATTGTTCACAAGTTAAACCTAGTGTTTATCATCTCTGTTGCGTCTACGTACTTTCCTGCAATATTGAATCACAATATTGATACGTGAGCATTCATATCTTATCTTTTATATATTATTTGTGTATCCATGTCTAGTGCTCGAGTATATATATTTATGCATGCTTGTATGATAAATTTCGTCGTTAAACAGTTTATGATGAATCACGAATTAAATACATATATTACTGATAAAAGGTATATGATATGCATGTTTTTGGAAAGCTGGCGAAAAATCAATAACTTTTCATTTAGAAATCGCGTAATTTCGATGAACGAATTAAAAGATATGGTCAACTGAATTATGATTGACGTTAATTGGAATTGCTTTCGAATCTGTAATTAATATTTAAACAACCTGTTTACGAGAATGCTAAATTGGGTTTTTGAATACTACTAGCCGAGAAAATGAATTCTTAAATAAGGCATGTCTCGTTTTGTTGAACAATGGTCAAAATTGATTGTTTTATCATATTTTAAAGCCTTATAAAAACTATAGTCTAATTTTACAAGAACTGGAAAACTATGTGAAATGTTAAAATGTTTCGATTATCATAATCATTTAACTATAGTATTGAATCAGATTGACTTTTTGAAATGACTGTGGATAACTATTGTATGTCGATCTCGAGCATTAGGATTGTGATACACTATGACCTGACCTAGCTTGATAGACATTTATTGACCAACATATGTTCTCTAGGTTGAGATCTATGATTATTTGGTAATCCGAGTTTCGGTCACATTACGATGAACAACTTTATGTGATGCTAAGGTGAGTTTCATTTGCTCCCTTTTTAATTACTTTTGCAATCTATATTTTTGGGCTGAGAATACATGCACTTTATTTTAAACGCAATGGATACAAGTACATACTAAATTCAACACTGAGTTTGAACCGAAAATCCCTTAGCTTTGGTAACTAGTAACTGCCAGTTATAAGAACTGGTGGGCGCGAGTAGTAGTATATGGATCCATAGGGCTTGATATCCCCGTCCGAGCTAGAGCACTAGCCTTTTAACGGACGTATGCTATTTGAGAAGCGTACACGTTGGTTTGCATGTATTATTAAGATGATTATACAAAGGGTACAAATTATATATACGTTAAGTTTAGTTACCAGGGTGCTCAATCTTGTAGAATATTTTGATAAACGTTTCTGGATGAAACAACTGAAATCTTGTGGTCCACCTTTATATACAGATTATGCGAAACACTAAAACTATGAACTCACCAACCTTTGTGTTGACACTTGTTAGCATGTTTATTCTCAGGTTTCTAGAAGTCTTCCGCTGTTTGCTTATATGTTAGACAAGCTAAGTGCATGGAGTCTTACATGACATATTTATCAAGGAAACGTTGCATTCACCAAATCATCACCATGTATCTTATTTTGACTACATTGTCAACGGAAGTATCATTGTAAACTATTATATTACGGTGATTGTCTATATGTAGAAATCATCAGATGTCGAAAACCTTTGATTTAAATATTCATTTATGGTGTGCCTTTTCAAAAGAATGCAATGTTTATAAAACATATCATATAGAGGTCAAATACCTCGCAATGAAATCGATGAATGACGTGTTCGTTCATATAGATTTGGAGCGATCGTCAAAGTTGGTATCAGAGCTTGAGGTCATAGGGAACCAGAATTTGCATTAGTGTGTTTAACTGGTAATTGTTAGGATACATTAGTGAGTCTGGACTATGACCGTATTTGTTCTTACCAATTTTCGCTTATCATTTCTTGTCGAAAATTACCTGTGTATCATCTTAAGTCTAAATGCGTCTTATTGCATTGATTGCATAGATAGTATAGACAAAATTCATATCTTAGCGTATCTGTTACTGTAAACTTTTCCTGACACCTTCCGAAAATTTCTCCGTGATTTATGGAATTTGGTATTATATATACATATATAAATTATGTATTGAAGAATACCAAACTAAATTCTATAATCTAATTCAAATCAAAAATCAACTCCCTAATTATACAAGATGGATCCGGTATCTAGTTCAAATTCCTTAAACTCCGACAGCTATTCCGATATGGATATTCACCTGAATTCCGAAGACAGTGTAACCGGAATGGATCAACCAATCAGCCATCACCTATTCTGGATGAATTGGGGATGGGTTCATAACCTGCTTAGTCATTGGAGACAAGAAGAAGGTGATCCCTTCCATCCACCACATTTCCCTCTTGGCGAGAAACCTGAAGCACTTACCGGCGAACTTGTTCGTAATACCATTTTCTCTCTCATTTCCAGAGTGTCCCGTCACGATTATATATTATCTCAAATTCTAGATCTTATTCGTCCACTCGTCCAAACCGACAATCACCCCGGTGTAATAGAAGAGGTCAACGAGCTTCGCGCTCGGGTAGTGGCTTTGGAGAATGTGGTGCAAAGGTTACAAGCACCAGCAGCAGCACCGACAGCAACAGTACCACCATCAGCAACACCAACAGTACCATCACCACCACCAACAACAACACCCGCATCCCACACCTCAACATCACAATCTGTACCTCGAACATCAACGTCATACGCACCATAGATACCAAGGGATACCAACAACAACAAACGATGAAGTATTGATTCATAACTTCATCGAAGAAATATTTTGCAGAGAATATGTAGTTTCTAAAAGTTTTAGAGATTATATATTCTAGTCCTAGTCGAAAACCAGATGAGATTAATATTATGTTAACTCATTAAATCCATGATTACATCTAAGAAAAATATATATGTAGGTATATTTTCATAAAGAATGTAATTAAGAAAACTCGTTTGTACAAACTGTTAACGGTGAGAATATTTTAACGGGTAGATAATACCCGAGAGATATATAAATTCACAATTAATATGTTACATTCTTCAATTCTGATTCAGTAACTCATCAACTATATTCACTACTTTATACATTTTTCTCCCTAAAAACCAGAACAACCATTCTCATTTAAATTCAATTACATATTCTGATTTTAACATATCAGAATCCAATGCGAGATATAACCGATATCATCACTCTTAGATTTCTACATCTTTCAAAGCTGTATTTTGATTTCAAAACTGTGTTAGAACATCAATTCTATTCATAGAACCCAGGAAAATATTTGTATCACCTAAAATCCTAGAACATCATATGTATCTTGACAAATACAATCTTCATTCAAACCATTCAAACTTTTAAAAACACCTCGAATTGATAACCGAGGATTTGGTTATGATAACTTTGAATGCTGATGAAGCAGCAAAAACTGTAAACGACCTTAACAGCCAAAAGTTTGAGGATAAAGAATAGTGTGCTGGCAAAGCTCAGAAAAAGAGAAGGTTTGGAACTGGAAAACGGATTGAGAAAACCATGAAGGAGGCTGTGGACAAATCACAAAGACTAAACCTGCCTTCAAAGAATCCAAATGATTCAGTATCTGTTGAAGTCATTGACGAATACCTTGCTCCTGACTCTAAACCTTTACGAACAAATCTTCTTCATCATTCTTCAATATTAGAAATTCTAAGATATCATCGTATCTTTCATTATAAATATCCTCCATATTTCTGAAGATATTTCCATAATTATTCTTATCTGAAATAATTTATCTCTTTACACCATCTGTATTATATCATAAAAGAAACTATTTTAGTTTCTAAATTCTGAAACCTTCAAGTTTAAAATATGAATGTTATTGAAGTAGTGTTGGGAATTGAAGCATGAGTTAGTATAATATAATGACACATTGACACTTGATCAACGTGATTATATTACAGTAAGTCATGCTGAGTTTCTAAATGGGACATGACGATTCACATACCATACTGTCATCATGTACCATGTTACACGACTCTGGTATTCTATTTAACCTCTAAGAATATCAAGAAAATATTTTCTTGATGATTCGGTCTTTTTCGGATATTCTGGTAATTTAACAAATCAAGATCGTACCATTACCATTTTCTTCTTAGAACATTAACAATGTTCATTCTAAAATTCATATCTGCGAATTCTGGACCATTACAAGCAATGCATAGTCACAAGAAGAAGAAACGAAGGGACAAAACTCCGAAATAGAAATTGGGGTATAAATCGCAGCAAATAAAAGAGAACATTAACTGGGAATGACAATAATTATAGAAGACAGAAGCAGGAACTTTGAAATATAAGGGAGAATATAAAGCCCGATAACAACACATAAATTACAAACCCTGTATATCAATGTTTATCGCAACATAAAGACACGGGAGAATTAAAAGCACTATAACCCCAAGGGCAAAGTAGAAGTAAGAAGATTCCTCTGGCGGAAGTTAGAAAAGGAGAATAATTGTTGCGATAGTAAGGATAAGGACAAGGATCAGAACTGGATTAAGCATTTTCACAATCTTTTGAATTTGGAAATTGAGTATAGGAATGGTAAAAGTAAGGAAACGAAGGGGGTGGATTTATAGTGAAATATTCGACAGAGTATTCAAAACAGATGATCGCATTTAAAGCGGATCCTAATTTCCTTGATTTCCGAATAATCAAATCTTATTACTAAGACCTTCTCCAAATCTCTTGAACTCTGGACATCAACCTGTCTACGTCAAAAGATATGACGAAACTTTAACTACTCATTTTACTCCTTTGTGATAACTTCATTTATACTCTTCGCGTAACCAAATTGTTTTATCTATATTACTCGATGATGATAAAACTTTACTTTTCAGCTCGCATGCATCATGAAAACGTATTTATTGTCAGCCATGACCATCTCAATCAAATTTCGGGACAAAATTTCTTTAACGGGTAGGTACTGTGACAACCCGAAAATTTCTGACCAAATTTAAACTTTATCTTTATATTATTCCGACACGATAAGCAAAGTTTGTTAAGTTGAATCTCAGGAAGTGTAAACTGTATTCATACATTCATTTAACCTTGACCAAACCCTGACGATTCACGAACCATTATAATTGGATTGGAAAATATACGTGTATATATATATATATATATATATATATATATATATATATATATATATATATATATATATATATATATACGTGTATATATATATATATATATATATATATATATATATATATTTTACAAAAATATAATATTAACTTAGTCAAAAAAAAACATCCTGATTTAAAATAATATATTTTGATAAACAACGAGTCACTGATTTATAGAAGCAAATGACCATAACGCTAAATTTATAAGTTACATTTTTTATAAGGTAATTTATTGATGAGTAAGTCAAATTATTAATAAGGGTACACGTCGCGTAACGTAAAAGGCTAGTTTTCTAAACGTACGAAAGTGCGTTCGAAAAACCGAAAGTGGTACACGGGTCGAGTATCAACGTACGAGTCAACGGACCTAAAATTACAAGTCAACTATGTACATGAATATAATATAATATGTATATAATTAATATAAATTATATATATATTATATATATATATATATATATATATATATATATAATAATATGTCGACAAATAAGAAAACAAAAAAATTGTGAGCTGGATTTTGGGGCCATGCGACCGTATGAGAAATAGGCATAAAACCCATGCGATCGCATGGCAGACAGAATTCAGAAACATTCTATAAATTGGTCAGTTTGCTCAACACACACACACATATTAATATCTATATTACTCCGTATTATATTTTATATTTATTAATTATATTTATTATATATATTATTATTATTATTATTAAGATTAATATTATTATTAATCTTATAGTTAGGAGTATTATTATTAGTATTATTATACATAAAATACTACGACGAGGTCGTGAGCGAATTATTTTCAAACAAACCTTCCGAGCGGGATAGAGCTAGGGAAACTACGGGTTATAATTATGGAGGTTATGGGTAATGCTCATGGGTATTGTTCACAAGTCAAACCTAGTGTTTATCATCTCTGTTGCGTCTACGTACTTTCCTGCAATATTGAATCACAATATTGATACGTGAGCATTCATATCTTATCTTTTATATATTATTTGTGTATCCATGTCTAGTGCTCGAGTATATATATTTATGCATGCTTGTATGATAAATTTCGTCGTTAAACAGTTTATGATGAATCACAAATTAAATATATATATTACTGATAAAAGGTATATGATATGCATGTTTTTGGAAAGCTGGCGAAAAATCAATAACTTTTCATTTAGAAATCGCGTAATTTCGATGAACGAATTAAAAGATATGGTCAACTGAATTATGATGGACGTTAATTGGAATTGCTTTTGAATCTGCAATTAATATTTAAACAACCTGTTTACGAGATTGATAAATTGGGTTTTTGAATACTACTAGCCGAGAAAATGAATTCTTAAATAAGGCATGTCTCGTTTTGTTGAACAATGGTCAAAATTGATTGTTTTATCATATTTTAAAGCCTTATAAAAACTATAGTCTAATTTTATAAGAATTGGAAAACTATGTGAAATGTTAAAATGTTTCGATTATCATAATCATTTAACTATAGTATTGAATCAGATTGACTTTTTGAAATGACTGTGGATAACTATTGTATGTCGATCTCGAGCATTAGGATTGTGATACACTATGACCTGACCTAGCTTGATAGACATTTATTGACCAACATATATTCTCTAGGTTGAGATCTACGATTATTTGGTAATTCGAGTTTCGGTCACATTACGATGAACAACTTTATGTGCTGCTAAGGTGAGTTTCATTTGCTCCCTTTTTAATTGCTTTTGCAATCTATATTTTTGGGCTGAGAATACATGCACTTTATTTTAAACGCAATGTGTGATGACCCGGAAATTTCCGATCAAATTTAAACTTTAATCTTTATATGTTTCCGACACGATAAGCAAAATCTGTAATGTTGAGTCTCGAAAGTTTTGAAATTATATTCATGTAATCAATTACCCTTTGACTATTCCCGACGATTCACGAACCAATGTTTGTAAATAAATATGTATGTATATGTAAATGTTAGTAGACATAGTAATATTATTATTATTTCGATATTAACATCTATATTAGTAACTATTAATATGAAGATGAATATATATATATATATATATATATATATATATATATATATATATATATATATATATATATATATATATATATATATATCATTATATTATTATTACTATTATTATTATTATTAATACTATTATGATTAGTATTATTATTAGTAATAACTAGTTGTGGAGCCCTCGCTTCGCACCGGGGGCTCCGTTTTGAATGCGAGTTAAAAAAAAGTCTTGATCTATTTTGTAAAAAAGAATTTTTTTCGACATCTAACATTGAAGGGTTGTTCCTTTTGTGAAAGTTGCTTCTTTTAGCATTCGGGTTTTATTTAAAAAAAATAAGTAAAGTGGGGGTTTGATTTGTGTTTTAATAAAAGTTAGGGGGTTAAGTTTGTGAAATGTGAAAAAAATATACGTATAAAGTGGGAGTTCGATTTCTATTTTAATAAAAGTTAGGGGGTTAAGTTTGTGAAAATTGAATATTAGAAAGTAAAAAAAAGTTAGTAAAGTGGGGGTTCGATTTGTATTTTAATAAAAGTTAGGGGGTTAAGTTTGTGAAATTTGGGGAAAAATATATGTATAAAGTGGGGGTGCGATTTGTATTTTAATAAGAGTATAAAGTGGGGGTGCGATTTGTATTTTAATAAAAGTTGGGGGGTTAAGTTTGGGAAAAATATATGTATAAAGTGGGGGTGCGATTTGTATTTTAATAAGAGTATAAAGTGGGGGTGCGATTTGTATTTTAATAAAAGTTGGGGGGTTAAGTTTGCGGAAAGTAGAAAAAGGAATAGTATTATTCATTTCTCCTTTCCCTTTTAGATATAGGTATATAATATCATTATTAGTATTTTATTTTTATTAGCAACATTTTGATAAAATTATTAATATTATCAATATTATGTTGCTATTATTATTAGTATTCTTATTAAAATTATTAATAAATTTATATCATTAATTAATATTACAAAACCTAATAAAACAGATTTATATAAATACATATACTTAAATAAAATACAGAATTTTATAAATGAATACAATACAAATATTATATACATACATATAAATACAGTATATATATATATATATAATTAAATATAAGAAATTACATAATTCAGTTTCAGATCACTTTTGAGCTGTAGCTGATTCTTGTTTCCTGTCTCTAAGATTATTACCAATAAATGTAAACTTCACATAAACAACCAAAATCTGTTACCCGTCCCAATCTGCTTTCCATTATTTTTATTCTTTTCGTACGTCATGATTAATCTTCCTGTCAAACTTCATTGCTGTAAAGCGATCAATTAAATCACGTCATTAGATAAACAATTGAAATCCTGTTAGCCATCAGTTTCTTTTCTTCTTGTTTTCTTTGTTCTACTCGATTCCCTTTGTCGATTGTCCTTCCTTCATCTGTTCAAGATTCTTGACAATCAATAATCACTACAATACAACCAGTAATTAACTCTTGATACAGAATTAATTTAATTATTTGTGCTTTATAAAATCCCTGCTACAAATTGGGTTAAAGAGGAGAAAAGAAAAACAAAAGAATAAGAACTATTACCTTTTAATTTTCTTCTGAATGAACCGACATCATCACCACATTCAAAATGCTCGTATTTCTTATTTAGTTTGAACAACCCACCTTCAAAGTTGATATTCAATTTCCTTTTATTCTTTAACCAAGGACCACAACTAAAACCACATAAAATCACAAACGATTACTGCTTCTACTAACTCGTTCCACTTCTGTATTACTCGAAAAATCCTTCAAACAACCACTTCAAGCCACCACTTTCATACCCGTTGAATCACCTTGAGTTTTCTTTTGTTTACTATGATTGAATATCAAAACAAACCACAAACCATCATCACTAAGAACCAAGAATCACCACCTTAGAACCACCACAACCAATACTACTACCAAACTCATCCACGTTATCATCCTCAACCGAAAAACCGTGGTTCATGGCTACACCTTATTGTCTCTGTAACTGCTCGATGACCCAAAACTGCAACAGTTGTTTCTCTTACTACAACACGGCAAACACTCACGACTTGCTTCTATTGCGGTATATTTTTTTTTCTTTCTTTTTGCTTCACCGATTACTTCATGCTTCTATCTCTCTCCATTTTCGTTTAATTTTAGGATGGGATCAATGAGGATATTTTGATATAAAAGATGATAATAACAATAGGAGAAAAGTCATGAGTAATGATGAGAATGATGCTTTTCTATTCTTTACTTTCGATTATTAAACATCCATTTGGTTTTCTTTTCAATATGCCGTTTCTTTTCCTTTTGGTGGGCCGAAGATTAACATACAACCACTTGTTGATTATCATTAGTTTAAATAAAAGAGAAATTGATGGATGCTGTCGTGGTTATATTGCTGCATACGCCGAGTTCTTTTTTTCTTTTCTTTAAAATCCCTTCAATTGTGGTGTGAGGCAACTGGCAAATTGATCCTTTAGATTATTAAGTGGGCCGTTACTTTCCTATTTCTGTTGGGTCGAGTACCTTCTTTTGTTAGGCCGAAAACTAACACTTATCTGTTGGGCCGTATATAATTTGTGGGCCGAATGTAATGTTGGGTCGATGGTTCGGTTTAAATGAGTTTAAGTTGCATCATAAATCATAAAATTGGGATAGAGCAGTGGTGTAAGAGTGTTGATGGGTTAGCGGGAGGTCGTGGGTTCGAGTCCCGTCGCGGACAGTTTATATTTTTAGCCTATTTTGAGGTAGTTACTTATCATTATTATATTCTTTACTATTATTGTTATTATTATTAATTATTGTTATTATTGTTAAGTATAATTATTATTATTACTATTATTAAATATCATTTATATTATTATCAATATTATTATTACTGTTATTAGTATTACTAAAAGTATCAATACTGTTAAATTTATCATTTTTATTAGAATGAGTATTTTTATTAAAATTAACATTTTTGTTAAAATTATCATTTTTTGTTAATTAAAAATTATCATTAGTATTATCATTAGAATTATCATAAAAGTATCATTTTAATATTATCATTATTATTATTAGTTGTATCATTATTAATAATATTATCATTATCATTATTATTAAACTTTACACCTTCATTAGAAAATTTCTATTATTATCCTTATTATCATTATCATCAATTTTATGAGTATTAATATTATTCCTATAAAAATTACTATTATTATTATTATTATTATTTTATGAATATTGTAACTATTATTTTATGATTATCATCATTATTATTTTTAACATTAAAGATTATTAATTTTAACATTATTTACATAAAGTATATATATAAAATAAATGTAGTTAATTAAATTATTAATGAAACATATAATTTACTAAAATAAACAATTAATAATAACATATAAATTTGTTCAATTACAATTGTGTGTATTAATAAATAAATAAATGATATAGGTTCTTGAATCTGAGGCCAACCTTGCACTTGTTCAATGACGTCATATGTATTTTTACTACGAAATACAGTATTGTGAGTTTTATTTGCCTTTTTACCCTTTATGTTTTTGGGCTGAGAATACATGCGCAACTTTTATAACTGTTTTACGAAATAGACACAAGTACCTTAACTGCATTTTATGTTAGAATTATCTGGGATTGGGGTTGATTATTATGACACGCATTAGCCCCCGGTTTCTGTTAGAGCGTATGAGCTCCCGAGCCGGGTGGATGGTTTATTATTTACGACATTTTGGCACCGGTTGTCCTATATTTTATAAACATGTGTTCAGCCGTGAGGTGTAAAGACCGGCACAGAGGTTCTATATTTTGAAGGCACGTGTATTCAGCCGTGGGGTGAAAGACTGGCAAAGATGGTTACTATTATATTTTGAATCCTCACCAGGTGTTCTTCATATGAAAGATATTTTTTGTGCAGTTGGAATGGGACTTCTGCACGTTTTATAATATTTAAAATCTTGTGGTCTATTAAAATGATGAAAATGAAATGATTACTATAAACTGATGAACTCACCAACCTTTTGGTTGACACTTGAAAGCATGTTTATTCTCAGGTTTGAAAGAAATCTTCCGCTGTGCATTAGCTCATTTTAAGGATATTACTTGGATTCATTCATGACATATTTCAAAAGACGTTGCATTCGAGTGGTTGAAGTTCATTAGAGATTATTATTAAGTAAATGACGGATTAGGTCATTATAGTTGGATATTATGAAATGGTATGCATACCTGTCAACTTTCGATGAAATGAAAGTTTGTCTTTTAAAAACGAATGCAATGTTTGTAAAATGTATCATTTAGAGGTCAAGTACCTCGCGATGTAATCAACTATTATGAATCGTTTATAATCGATATGGACTTCGTCCAGATGGATTAGGACGGGGCGTTTCACAATGGATACAAGTACATACTAAATTCTACACTGAGTTTGAACAGAAAATCCCTTAGCTTTGGTAACTAGTAACTGCCAGTTATAAGAACTGGTGAGCACGAGTAGTAGTATATGGATCCATAGGGCTTGATATCCCCGTCCGAGCTAGAGCGCTAGCCTTTTAACAGACGTATGCTATTTGAGAAGCGTACACGTTGGTTTGCGTGCATTATTAAGATGATTATACAAAGGGTACAAATTATATATACGTTAAGTTTAGTTACCAGGGTGCTCAATCTTGTAGAATATTTTGATAAACGTTTCTGGATGAAACAACTGAAATCTTGTGGTTTACATTTATATACAGATTATGCGAAACACTAAAACTATGAACTCACCAACCTTTGTGTTGACACTTGTTAGCATGTTTATTCTCAGGTTTCTAGAAGTCTTCCGCTGTTTGCTTATATGTTAGATAAGCTATGTGTAACGACCCGCACTTTTCCGATCGTTCTATACTTATGAGATTAATATTTACATAAATTAAACCTTACCAACATGATAAGCAATCCAAATTGTTGAGACTTATGTTTTTGAAAAGAGTTTTACACAACGTTTGACCGTCTAGTTTGACCGATGATATCACGAACTATACAATATATGATAATTATACATACATATTTAACACGATCTAAGGATGTTTTAATATCTCATTTTGTATTAATAACAAAAAGTCATAAGTATATTTTGAAACTACTAACTTAAGTTTTCAAAACAATAACCTACGTAACGTTATTTGACATAAATACTGATGATTTATAATGTTTATACATATATCGTATAAGTAATGTATTTAATCATTTTTAAAGGGCTTTTATACATAAAACAATATAAGTATATTTACAAAAGATAGTTATATTTGAATTCTCGTTCCGTTTCCTCAATAATCCTATACGTATATCTAGGGTACTATACACAGCTTCTAGAAGTATTTACTATTGGTATATACCAATAGAAATCTTCAATTATTAGAATAATATGTCATTCACGACATAATAAGTTTTAACTTATCTTAGATATTTTCACTAAAAACCAAATTTTCAAGCCTATAAATAAGCACCATTTCTAACTCATTTTTACACATTCATTTTCCAAATTTTACTTCCAATTTTCACACACACTTGCAAGAACTCTCTCAACTTTTATTTTACTACTTCTTTCCAGCAACTTTACATTTTAAACTTGAGGTTCGTGATATCAACCGGAGACCAAGTCAAATTATATATATATCTTCAAGACGAAAGTGAGTATATAGTCCCACTTTTAAACTCTAAATATTTCGGGATGAGAATACATGTATTTTATGTTTTACGTTATGGACACAAGTAACTGAAAAATATATTCTACGTTGAGTTGTACCACTGGCATACTTCCCTGTAGCTTGGTAACTGTTATTTACAGCGGTATTGTAAACGCGAATCCTGTTGATAGATCTATCGGGCCTGACAACCCCAACCGGACTGGACGACCAGTATTCAACGGTTGCACAGTACTTCGTTTCGTGACTACACTTGGTACGGTGTAGTAAGATTTCATAATAAAGGGAATATGCGACGTGATTAAATGTTAAGTATGGTTACCAAGTGCTCAACCACTTAGAATATTTTTATTAAACTGTTTATATACGAAATCTTGTGGTCTATATATATATATATTGCTGCCGGCATTAAACCTATATCTCACCAACTTTATGTTGACCTTTTAAAACATGTCTATTCTCAGGTGATTACTAAAGCTTCCGCTGCATTATGTTGAATTTGAGCAGGATCTTGCGTACGCATATTTGTGTCAAAAATAAAACTGCATACCCAAGGATTTGTGTTGTAAAATATGCTCGAAATCGTGTTGTTATCATTATATGTAAAGTTTGTAAGTCGAAGATTATCGCTAAACGATAATCATCTTTTTATTGTCTAAAGCTTGTAACAAAAATAATGGTTATGGTTTGTAATGTATAATATATGCAGTTTCTCTTTTAAAAATGTCGCATATAGAGGTCAATACCTCGCAATGAAATCATACGTTATCTAACACGTTCTTATGGTTAAGGACGGGTTATGACATGTGGTATCAGAGCGGTGGTCTTAGCGAACCAGGTTTGCATTAGTGTGTCTAACCGATAAGTCGTTAGGATACATTAGTAAGTCTGGACTTTGACCGGGTCTGATTTAAAAACCATTGCTTATCATTGTTGGTTAAAATTTATATGTAAATATTATGTAGTACTAATGGGTTAGTTGTTGTATGATAGATGTCGGGCTCAAAACTTGTTATCACATTCAGCGACTCCGAACCAGAATCTTCAGATGGTGTTCCAGTCATTAACCTATCCGATGACGAAAATAATATCTTTGGGGAAGACTCACAAATTCCGGATGAACCGACTATAGAGAACCCGGAAAGTGAACCCGAGGAGGAAAGTGAACCCGAGGAGGAAAATGAACCCGAGGAGGAAAGTGAACCCGAGGAGGAAAGTGAACCCGAGGAAGAAATACAGGAAATTACAAAAGACAAGTTCGAATTAGGAAAGAAATGAAAGGCTAATGAATTAGAAAATTCAAATCCCGAGTTTAGTATGGATGATGTGGCACCAACTCCACTAGACACTACCACCCCTATTCCCGCTATTCCTATTCGTGCTGTCCCGGCATCCAGTTCTTCAGCCCCACAGCCAAAATATAGGCAGACAGCTAGGATAAGCGTTAGGCCATTCCTTGAACCTAAACGTCCTAGAAAATAGACCAAACGATGCGCTGCCGTATTAAACCATGGGATCATATAATGTTTTGTATAATATTATTAGTGTGGTTTGCTTAATGTTCGATGTAAGATAAGCATATGTAAAATAGTGAAGTGTGAAATGCAATAATTTTCCATGGTTAAGTATTATTTAGATTGTAGTAATTGGTTCTGTACTAAGCTATTAAGTATGAACATTAACGGGTAGGTACTACCCTAGATATAATTATAAAATGTTAATAAGAAGAAAAGGCTTTTATAATAATACCTGGTTCATATTATTAATAAGCTATAATGTACTGTAAATATACACTACATCTATAATATTCCATGTGAATAATTATTTTCTTTTCATTCTTATAGAAGAATATGGCGCGATTGAACCGAATGACGGAACAAGAAATCCAGGAACTCATCAATCAACGAGTGAACGACAGAATGTTATGGGTCGAGGCTACAAGAGGTGCTGCAGTTAACCCAAATCCTCGTGTGGGGTGCACTTACAAAACTTTTCAAGCTTGCAAGCCCTCATCATTCAGTGGAACAGAAGGACCAATCGGTTTAACCCGGTGGATAGAAAAGATGGAGACTGTGTTTAAAATCAGTGGTTGTGTTGAAAAGGACATGACCAAGTATGCATCGTGCACTTTACAAGATAGTGCACTCACGTGGTGGAAAAATTATGTGAAGGCTGTAGGAGGAGATGTAGCTTATGATACTCCGTGGGAAGAATTCAAAACAATGTTAATCAACGAATATTGTCCAAGGAACGAGGTTAGGAAGTTGGAAGATGAGTTACGAAGTCTGAAGGTTATTGGTAGTGAAATCACCAACTACAATCAGCGATTCATGGAATTAGTTTTGCTATGTCCTGAATTGGTTCCAACCGAAGAACGGAAGATTGAAATGTACAAAGATGGTTTGCCCAAAAAGGTCAAGGCAAATGTTACAGCATCGAAACCTAAGACAATTCATGAAGCTATAACCATGGCAAACGAGCTAATGGATCAGGTCATCATGGATAAGAAAGCATCCAATACTGATGTGAAGGTATCAGGTAACAAAAGAAAGTGGAATGGAAATTATGATCGAGGTAACCAACAACAATCTTTTAAGAAACAAGAAATCACGCAAGGTGCGGGTAGTGGTTTAAGCTTTGGTTATAAAGGACAAAATCCTTTATGCAACCGATGCCACAAACATCACTCTGGTTACTGTAATGTGGTATGCAACAAATGTAATCGAAAGGGTCATCTTGCTGAAGATTGTAGGGCTCTCGTTACAAATACAAATGGTACCAAGACTCCTGCCACCAATGCAAATAGAACTGCTTTGGCTACCATTACTTGTTATGGGTGTGGAAAACAAGGTCACTATAAGAGCCAGTGTCCGAATCCAGAGAAGAATAATGGATCTGCACGTGGGAGAGCATTTGTTATTAATGCTAGAGAGGCATGTGAAGACCCGGAGCTTGTTACGGGTACGTTTACCATTAATAACTTATCCGCATCTATTATATTTGATACTGGTGCTGATAGAAGTTACGTGAGTAGAGGCTTTTACGCTAAATTGAATTGTTCATCATTACCTCTAGATGCTAAGTACATGATTGAGTTAGCTAATGGTAAACTAATTAAAGCCGATAAAATTTGCCGTGATTGTAAAATAAATTTAGCCGGAGAAACATTTAAAATTGACTTAATACCCGTAGAATTAGGAAGTTTTGATGTAATAGTCGGCATGGACTGGATGTCCAAAATAGGAGCTGAAGTTGTGTGCGCCAAGAAGGCAATTCGCATTCCTCGTAAGGATAAAACGTCAGTAATGATTTATGGAGAGAAGGGTAAATCAAAGCTAAAACTCATTAGTTATTTGAAAGCTCAAAAGTGCTTGAAGAAAGGGTGCTATGCTATCTTAGCACATGTTAATAAAGTCGAAAAGAAAGAAAAAGAGAAGTGCATCAACGACGTGCCTGTGGCAAGAGATTTTCCTGAAGTTTTTCCGGAAGAGTTGCCGGGATTACCTCCATTTAGATCTGTAGAATTTCAAATAGATTTAGTACCAGGAGCCGCACCAGTGGCTCGTGCTCCATATAGACTTGCACCGTCCGAGTTAAAAGAACTTCAGAGTCAGTTAAAAGAATTACTGGATCATGGATTCATACGACCAAGTACTTCACCGTGGGGAGCTCCGATTCTATTTGTTAAAAAGAAAGATGGATCTTTTAGGATGTGTATAGATTATCGTGAATTAAATAAGTTAACTATCAAAAATCGGTATCCACTACCGAGAATTGACGACTTATTTGATCAACTCCAAGGATCATGTGTGTACTCGAAAATTGACCTAAGATCGGGCTATCATCAATTACGTGTCAAAGAAGAAGATATACCGAAAACTGCTTTTCGGACACGCTACGGTCATTACGAATTTTTGGTCATGCCGTTTGGATTGACGAATGCGCCAGCTGTATTCATGGACCTCATGAATCGAGTTTGTAGTCCGTATTTAGATAAGTTTGTTATCGTTTTCATTGATGACATTCTTATCTATTCCAAGAGTGAGCAAGAGCATGAGCAGCATTTAAGGTTGATATTAGAGTTGTTGAGAAAAGAACAGCTATACGCTAAATTTTCTAAGTGTGCTTTCTGGTTGAAAGAAGTGCAATTTCTTGGCCACGTTGTTAGTAGCAAAGGAATTCAGGTTGATCCAGCAAAAATTGAAGCCATTGAAAAATGGGAGACTCCTAAAACACCAATGCAGATACGCCAATTTTTGGGTTTAGCCGGTTATTATAGAAGGTTTATTCAAGATTTTTCCCGAATAGCTAAGCCGTTGACAGCATTAACGCAAAAAGGGAAGAAATACGAATGAACCTCGGAGCAGGAGAACGCATTTCAATTACTGAAGAAGAAGTTAACTACGGCGCCTATTTTATCGTTACCTGAAGGGAACGATGATTTTGAAATATATTGTGACGCTTCGCGACAAGGTTTTGGTTGTGTTCTTATGCAACGAAAGAAAGTTATTGCATACGCATCTCGACAATTGAAGATTCACGAGCGGAATTATACGACGCATGATCTAGAACTGGGAGCAGTCGTGTTTGCGTTAAAGATATGGAGACACTACTTATATGGGGTTAGATGCACTGTGTTTACTGATCATAAAAGCCTTCAACATATTTTTGATCAGAAACAGCTGAACATGAGGCAACGTAGGTGGGTTGAGTTAATAAATGACTATGATTGTGAAATTCGTTATCATCCCGGGAAAGCGAACGTGGTGGCCGACGCTCTAAGCAGAAAGGAACGAGAACCAATTCGAGTACGAGCGATGAACATAAAAATTCGCATGAATCTCAACTCACAAATCAAAGAAGTTCAACGAGAAGCACTTACTAAAGAAAATATAGGAAATGAAATAATGAAGAAGTATGAAAAGCAACTCGTTATGCGGGAAGATGGAATTCGATATTTTGCAAATCGTATTTGGGTACCGAAGTTGGGTGGATTAAGGAAGTTGATATTGAATGAGGCACATAAGACAAGATACTCGATACATCCTGGAGTTGGAAAGATGTACCAAGATCTTAAGACACATTATTGGTGGCCTAATTTAAAGACAGACGTTGCAACATATGTTGGGGAATGTTTAACTTGTTCCAAAGTCAAAGCTGAACACCAAAAGCCGTCAGGGTTACTTCAACAACCAGAAATCCCAGAATGGAAATGGGATGGTATTACCATGGATTTCATCACGAAGTTACCAAAGACTGCCTGGGGATACGACACCATTTGGGTGATTGTTGATCGTCTTACCAAATCTGCCCATTTCTTGCCTATAAAGGAAATGGATAGAATGGAGAAACTATTACGATTGTATATAAAGGAAATTGTTTCAAGGCATGGAATACCTATTTCCATTATATCCGATCGTGATAGTAGATTTACCTCAAAGTTCTGGCAATCACTGCAGGAGGCACTAGGAACTCGTTTAGATATGAGTACCGCATATCATCCGCAAACCGACGGGCAGAGTGAAAGAACGATTCAGACTCTTGAAGACATGCTCAGGGCATGTGTGATCGATTTTGGAAACGGATGGGATAAGTATCTACCGTTAGCAGAATTTTCGTATAATAATAGTTATCATGCAAGCATTAAAGCTGCACCATTCGAAGCATTGTATGGAAGGAAGTGTAGATCTCCTATATGTTGGAATGAAGTAGGAGATCGACAATTAACTGGTCCCGAGATCATACACGAAACGACTGAGAAGATAGTACAAATCAAGGAGAGATTGAAAACAGCCCGAAGTCGCCAAAAGAGCTACGCCGATGTCCGAAGGAAACCATTAGAGTTTCAGATTGGGGACATGGTTATGCTAAAGGTGTCACCTTGGAAAGGTGTAATACGTTTCGGTAAAAGAGGTAAACTGAACCCAAGATATGTAGGCCCGTTCAAGATCATCGAACGCATTGGACCGGTAGCTTATCGACTCGAGTTACCGCAACAACTCGCCGGAGTACACAATACCTTTCACGTCTCAAACCTTAAGAAGTGTCTTGCAAAGGAAGACCTCACCATTCCTCTTGAAGAAATCCATGTCGATGAGAAACTACAATTCATCGAAGAACCAATCGAAATCATGGATCGTGAAGTTAAACAGCTCAAGCAGAGCAACATACCAATCGTTAAGGTTCGTTGGAATGCTCGAAGAGGTCCTGAGTTTACTTGGGAAAAAGAGAGGATCAGATGAAACAAAAGTATCCACACTTGTTTCTCGATGACGCAAAATAGGTACAATTTTAAAATTTCGGGACGAAATTTATTTAACGGGTAGGTACTGTAACGACCCGCACTTTTCCGATCGTTCTATACTTATGAGATTAATATTTACATAAATTAACCCTTACCAACATGATAAGCAATCCAAATTGTTGAGACTTATGTTTTTGAAAAGAGTTTTACACAACGTTTGACCGTCTAGTTTGACCGATGATATCACGAACTATACAATATATGATAATTATACATACATATTTAACACGATCTAAGGATGTTTTAATATCTCATTTTGTATTAATAACAAAAAGTCATAAGTATATTTTGAAACTACTAACTTAAGTTTTCAAAACAATAACCTACGTAACGTTATTTGACATAAATACTGATGATTTATAATGTTTATACATATATCGTATAAGTAATGTATTTAATCATTTTTAAAGGGCTTTTATACATAAAACAATATAAGTATATTTACAAAAGATAGTTATATTTGAATTCTCGTTCCGTTTCCTCAATAATCCTATACGTATATCTAGGGTACTATACACAGCTTCTAGAAGTATTTACTATTGGTATATACCAATAGAAATCTTCAATTATTAGAATAATATGTCATTCATGACATAATAAGTTTTAACTTATCTTAGATATTTTCACTAAAAACCAAATTTTCAAGCCTATAAATAAGCACCATTTCTAACTCATTTTTACACATTCATTTTCCAAATTTTACTTCCAATTTTCACACACACTTGCAAGAACTCTCTCAACTTTTATTTTACTACTTCTTTCCAGCAACTTTACATTTTAAACTTGAGGTTCGTGATATCAACCGGAGACCAAGTCAAATTATATATATATCTTCAAGACGAAAGTGAGTATATAGTCCCACTTTTAAACTCTAAATATTTCGGGATGAGAATACATGTATTTTATGTTTTACGTTATGGACACAAGTAACTGAAAAATATATTCTACGTTGAGTTGTACCACTGGCATACTTCCCTGTAGCTTGGTAACTGTTATTTACAGCGGTATTGTAAACGCGAATCCTGTTGATAGATCTATCGGGCCTGACAACCCCAACCGGACTGGACGACCAGTATTCAACGGTTGCACAGTACTTCGTTTCGTGACTACACTTGGTACGGTGTAGTAAGATTTCATAATAAAGGGAATATGCGACGTGATTTAATGTTAAGTATGGTTACCAAGTGCTCAACCACTTAGAATATTTTTATTAAACTGTTTATATACGAAATCTTGTGGTCTATATATATATATTGCTGCCGGCATTAAACCTATATCTCACCAACTTTATGTTGACCTTTTAAAACATGTCTATTCTCAGGTGATTACTAAAGCTTCCGCTGCATTATGTTGAATTTGAGCAGGATCTTGCGTACGCATATTTGTGTCAAAAATAAAACTGCATACCCAAGGATTTGTGTTGTAAAATATGCTCGAAATCGTGTTGTTATCATTATATGTAAAGTTTGTAAGTCGAAGATTATCGCTAAACGATAATCATCTTTTTATTGTCTAAAGCTTGTAACAAAAATAATGGTTATGGTTTGTAATGTATAATATATGCAGTTTCTCTTTTAAAAATGTCGCATATAGAGGTCAATACCTCGCAATGAAATCATACGTTATCTAACACGTTCTTATGGTTAAGGACGGGTTATGACACTATGTGCATGGAGTCTTACATGACATATTTATCAAGGAAACGTTGCATTCACCAAATCATCACCATGTATCTTATTTTGACTGCATTGTCAATGGAAGTATCATTGTAAACTATTATATTACGGTGATTGTCTATATGTAGAAATCATCAGATGTCGAAAACCTTTGATTTAAATATTCATTTATGGTGTGCCTTTTCAAAAGAATGCAATGTTTATAAAACATATCATATAGAGGTCAAATACCTCGTAATGAAATCGATGAATGACGTGTTCGTCCATATGAATTTGAAGCGATCGTCACAGTTGGTTATGACAAATGGGCTTGTGGTTATTATTTCGGTTTGGACTTGGGCTTCTATTGGTTTTTGGAGGTTGGTTTGAGTTTTATGCGGTGTGGGGTGAACTACGTGGGCAGTCCTGTACAGGTGTGGGTGTTTCTTTTACAACATCACAATAATCATTGGGCTTATCTGTTTTATTTGGCCCAACAATAAATCCAGTAACCATGTTGACGTCCGACACATTGTTTGCCATACTATTTACCCTATTATTGATATGGAGGAAATTGTCATCATTAGATTTATTTGACCGATGCATGCCATTAGGGTTAGTTTGCTCGTGCTTGGCGTCGTTTACTTTTCCAATGCCCTCTTTTTAATTGAACGATGAGACGTCATCATTACTGATGTTGGTTCCCAATGCACATTCACCAGTGCCCGACCCTTCATCTGCTAAGGAGTTTCCGGCACTAATTTTCGGTCACCTGTGCCCGACCCTTCGTCATCGGAAAGTTGATTTCGAATTTTGACATCTTGATCTTCATCTGAACTAACACTGAAGTTAGAATCATCTTCATCATCGTCATTTGGGTCATCATCGTCTGCATCACTATCCCCAATATTACCAGCATCAACCTCATCTCCCCATTCACTTATATTAGGGTTTTCTAGATCAATTTCTATAATGTCGTCTATCTCTTCTGTGACCTTGACATAAAAGATCCATTGACCTGCTCTTACTTGCACTGTTTCATTTATAAGGTTGACTCCTTTAAGGCTAACAAGAACTTTGCCAAATATTAGGTTTTGGTCTCCCTCAAAGGAATAATTATAAGTTTCATGTATTCTTCCATACCACTGTGCGATTTTGCAAAAAGTAGATTCTTTCCACAATCTAACCGGCACTCCCATTACGTTGAGACAGGTAAGTCTGCCAGCCGTGGAGTATGGGTTGACACCTAGCCGGATATTGTTGAGCCACTTTTTGAGAAAATGATCCTCTTGGTTTATTACTCCTTCTACTGCAGTACCTGACTCAAGAATGACCATCAATTCCATCCCCCCATATATTTGATTTGGTAGTTACTCAACCCTTCAGCATCACAAATTGATCAGAAGTTGTTCAGGTGCTCTAACTTATTTACTTCACCGATAAGCATTTTTTCCATAACTTCATTGTTATCTTCTGTCTCCTCTAGAATTACTCACGTTCTTTGAAGAATGTTTTTACGTAATCATCAGCTACAGCACTTTTATTTGCCCCATTTAAACCACTTCTTTTGTTAATAATGGTTTCCCTTAAATCTGGGAACTCTTTTGGAGAATCACGTTTTTTGTTCAGGACTGTTTCCCTTAGATCTGGAAATTCTTTGGATCATTCTTGTTTAGTACTTCAGTGAATTTTCTGCCATCTCTAAAAGCTCGAGATGAATGTGCTTGGTTTGGACAGTCCCTCTCCTTACTACTGTAGCCACGAACATTCTCTTCTCTGTCATTCTTCTCATTCTTCTCTTTTACCTTATAGATTAGCAGCATGTGGCCCTCTATTCTTATCTCCCTTAACTTTAGCAGAAGTTTATCTTGATCCACCAATTTGCCAAATCTCACGAACGCAAATCGTTTGCCATTTTGCAACTTCTTCTTGGCAATGTAAACATCTCGTACATTGCCATAGTTTTTGAACATTCTCCATAGCTCCACCACATTCCACTCGTCTGGAAAATTGTAAAACATAAACGATTTTAGATGATTTCTGATTAGACGCGAGTTTTTGTCGATCCCGTTGTTACCGTTATGATGATTCCTATCCCTAATCGTGCCCGAGTTCGTGCGCTTTATCCTCACTTCTACACATTCCCCATCATCACAATCTCTCAAGTTAGACTCACTTTCTCTCACTATACTTTCTCTCTCACACATTTTGGTCCATATTGAATAATAAACATTTATAATCTAAACATTTCCTGTTAAACTTGTATTTATTTCTGGGTTAAGCATGTGCAGGGACTGAAGCTGTAATTCTCTTATTCTTGGTGTTTGGTGGCTGAAGTGTAAAAAGAGAAAGATTTGTGCAGCCAACTTAAACAAGACTTCAAGGGGGCAAACTGCAATTTGCTTATTTATAAATATTAGTTAATTTATTTTTAATTTATTCATTCGATTATTTTTCTGTATTTGGCAGTTTTCTCTCGTTCAATTCTCTCTAACCCTAAATAGGGTTTTCATACTGTAATCTATGAATCTTTGTTACTGTGAGTGTGTTCAAGTTCAAATTTGTTGAACTTGATAGAGAGTGATTGAGTGATCATACTGTTTAGTTGCAATCTTTGATTGCGATTAGGTTTTTTGGTTTTTGTAATTTCTGACTTTCTGTGATTGAAAGTTTCACTTCCTGTGATTGGAAGACTATCTTTATGTGTTTATTCATGGTATCAGAGCGGAAAGGTTGATTGATTCGATCGTGTTCGTCTTTATTGTATTCTTCTCCTGTTTTTCAATCGAATTGGAAAATTAGGGTTTCTGTGGTTCTTGTTCTTCTTCCTTCAGCCGATTGAATGATAAGTGTTTCTACCGTGCTTGGGTTCAATTATTGTTCCTGTTGGTGCAAGGGTTCATTGATTTGTTAAATTAGGGTTTCACTTCAAAACCCTAACTGTGTTCTTCCGCTGCTACTGCTTTATTCTTGGATTCTTCAAAGGGGAGTCTCGCGTTTATTTGTTTTTTCTTTTACCTTGTTTGACCAGATCACTACGCCCAACTCTTGATCTAGATCCTTGAGATCTATGAATACCTGATCAAGCGTAGTTTGATCTTGACCATTTATACTGTAAATCATCTCTACAGGTTGCCTGGTTAGTAACCAGTCGATTGGGGTATGTTTTTCTTTCCTTACAGGTGTCTGATCTGTGGATTTGTTGCTTTTGTTGTGTGCTATTTGCTTTCTGATTTTTTGTTTTTAATTGCTATATCTGTTGATTGTCTTTTACTGTGTTTACTGTATTACTTCTTTTATCTGTAATCATGTCTGATGATAGTTCTGTTAGTTCTGCTAGTATAACTAAGATTAGTAGTTTAGAGTTTAATGATCCACTTTATTTGCATCCTAGTGATACATCTGGAGCATCTCTCATTACTCAAAAGTTAAAGGGTACTGAAAATTATAATGTATGGTCATGTGCTATCAAACTTGCTTTGCAAACTAAAAATAAATTAGGGTTTATGGATGGTTCTTGTCCTAGATATGAATATGAAGATGATGAAGTTTTACTCAGTCAATGAGATAGATGTAATTCTGTGGTGCTTACCTGGATTTTATTGTCTTTATCAGAGGATGTTTATAGTGGCCAAATTTTCTCTAAAACTGCTGAATCTGTTTGGATTGAATTAAAAGAAACCTATGATAAGATAGATGCTTCTGTTACTTTTAATCTATATCAGAAAATTATTCATGTAGTCATTCTGGACAATCATTATCTGATTATTATCATAAGTTGAATGCTATGTGGAGACAATTTGATGATATGATTAAAATTAATGATATTGTGTCTGCTAATAAGTCTTTTCAAGAACATGTACAATTTTTAAAGCTTATGCAGTTCTTAATGGGTCTTGATGATGTATATGTTCCTATTAGAAGTCAAATTCTCACCTCTGACCCTGTTCCTACTGTTAAAACTGCATTTTCTATTATTTCTAGGGATGAGTCACATAGAATGCATACTTCATCAAGTTCTAATGTTAGCAAAACACAATCATCTGCTTTCTTTCAGTTCTAAAACTATTAATGTTGTTAATAATAACTCTAATAATAACAGAAGAAAATATAAAAAATCCACCTTTAAAATGTACTAATTGTAACATACTTGGTCACACTGTTGAGAGGTGTTTTGAATTAATTGGTTATCCTCCTGGCTATATTAAGAAACCATTTAATCAAGGTGCACCTAGGTTTAATAGCAATAATTGTGTTAGTGATAAACATGATACAAGTACTACTAATGTTCAACTTACTAGTGAACAGATTATGAAGCTACTTAGTCTTGTTAATGAGAAACCTGCTTACAGTCAAATGGAATCAAACATGTCAGGTAACTTTCAAAATAATAATGTGTTTTTTAATACACATTTTGATAAAAAAAAAATTCTTCAAACTGTTTTCAATCTACGTTAGTTTCTAAAGGGTGGATAATTGATTCAGGGGCAAATCAACACATGGTTTCTAATTCTCAAAACTTAAATAATGTTATTGATGTTACTGATTTAAATTTAACTGTTAACCATCCAAATGGTACTGTTGCTAAAATTTTACAAATGGGGAACTTAAGACTGTCTAACACTATTGAACTGTATGATGTGTTGGTTATTCCTCAATACTGTGTTAGTTTATTGTATGTTAACAAAATGATCAAAGACAGTAATTTTGTTGTGAGTTTTGATAAAAGTAAATGTTATATACAGGATTTAATACATCAAAGGCTAATGGGGACTGGTAGTGAATTTGATGGTCTTTACTTTTTTGATGAAACTTTACATGGTAAGATGTTTAAGAGCAACATGATATATACTAATTTGTCTAAACATAAACTCTGGCATGAAAGGTTAGGTCATCCTGCTAATCAAGCTTTAAATGAATTAAGTGATAAACTTGGTTTTAGTAAAGTCATTGATAACACTGAACCATGTGATACATGTCATAAGGCAAAGCAAACAAGAGAACCTTTCTCATTGTGTGAACACAAAACTAAAAGCTTAGGAGAATTAATTCATCTTGATACATGGGGACCATATAAAGTCAAAAGTAAAGATGGATTCAGATATTTCTTAACAATTGTTGATGATTTTTCAAGAGCTGTTTGGACTTACTTGTTAAAGTCAAAAGAAGAAGTATTTAGTTGTTTTGAACTTTTTTACAACTTAATCTTAAATCAGTTTGGTAAAACAATTAAAACTATTAGAAGTGATAATGGCACTGAATTTTTAAATAACAAAATGAGTGAGTTTATAAAAAACAAAGGGATTATTCATCAAACCTCTTGCACATACACACCCCAACAAAATGAAATAGCTGAAAGGAAACATAGGCATCTTCTTATTGTTGCTAGATCCCTTATGTTTCAGGGGGGATTACCTCTGTATTTGTGGTCTGAATGTGTTCTAACTGCTACTTATCTTATTAACAGGCTTCCTTCTTCTGTTTTAAATGGAAAATGTCCCTATGAATTGATTTATGGAAAATGTCCTAATCTCTCCCATTTAAAAACTTTTGGTTGTCTTTGTTTTGCAACTGTTTTAAATAATCATGACAAGTTTTCTAGTAGAGTTTTGAAATGTGTTTTCTTAGGTTATTCTAATTTTCAAAAGGGCTATAAATTGTTTTGCTTGGATGACAAAAGCTTTATTTTTTCAAGAGATGTCAAGTTTTATGAAAACATATTTCCTTTCAAATTAGATTCTGTTTTTAAAACTAGTTTTACTGAAGATAATGTGAATTATCAAAACTTTTTTGACTGTTATGATGAGTTTACTGATAATTCTAAACAAAATACTTTTACTGATAATCATGAGTCAACTATTTTTGTAAGTCCCAATGATGAAAGGAGAGACAGTACTAAGGATGATGGCAACAATACCTTACTTATTGGTTCTTCTGAATCATCAAGTAATGGTGTACCTGCAACTTCCAATGATGATGGTATTGAGACACAAACTGTCCATGAGGGCAATCAAAATGATAATATAAATATTTGTGTTCCTCAATTAAGAAGATCAAGTAGACAGACAAAAACTCCTTCTAAATTCAAAGACTTTGTTCTTAACAGCTACTTGAACTTTTCTAAATTGGGATCAGAAAATTACTGTTTTGTAACATGCTTGAACAAAGGTCATGAACCAAATTCATTCATAGAGGCTTGTCAAGACCAAAACTGGATAAATGTAATGAATGATGAAATTGAGGCTTTAAATAGAAACAACACTTGGATCCTAACAGATTTACCAAAAGATAGAAAGTCAATAGGATGTAAGTGGATTTACAGAATTAAATACAAGTCAACAGGTGAAATTGATAGATACAAAGCTAGATTAGTATCTAAAGGTTATAATCAAATAGAGGGTTTAGATTTTGATAAAACTTTTTCTCTTGTTGTTAAAATGGTAACTGTTAGAATCATTTTATTTGTTGCTTGCAAAAATTATTGGCCTTTGTATCAAATTGATATTAACAATGCTTTTCTTTATGGTGACTTAACTAAAGATGTTTACATGTCATTATCTGAAGGTTATTTTGATAAAGCTGATACTAGAGTTTGTAAACTTGTTAAGTCATTATATGGCCTTAAACAAGCTCCTAGGAAATGGAATGAGAAATTCTGTGATGTTTTATTTGAGTTTGGTTTTAAACAAAGTGTGAATGACTACTCTTTATTTGTTAAAATAAATGATAATGTTCGTGTTTACTTGCTTGTGTATGTTGATGATATAATCATTACTGGTAATTCTGAGACTTCAATTAATGAGTGTAAAAGTTTTCTTGAAACTAAGTTTAAAATTAAGGATTTAGGAAAACTTAAGTACTTTCTTGGACTTGAACTTATTGAAAATAACAACTGTTTTGTTCTTTGTCAAAGAAAATACTGCTTAGAAGTTATTGCTGAATTTGGAATGCTTGCTTGTAAATCTGCTATTACTCCAATTGAGTCTGGTGTTGTTTTTTCTAATATAGATGATTATTCTAGTTCTGATTTTCCTCTTGATAATATTAGTGTTTATCAAAAATTAATTGGAAAATTAATCTATATAACATTAACAAGACCAGATATTGCTTATGCTGTTCATTGTCTTAGTCAGTTTATGCATGCTCCTTTAAATTCTCACATGAAAGCTGCTTTAAGAGTTTTAAGATATCTAAAAGGATCACCGGGTAATGGTATTACTATTAAAAGCTTTAGTGATTTTACCTTATCTGCTTTTGTTGATTCTGATTATGCAAAAAGTAACATGTTGAGAAAATCTGTCACTGGTTTCTGTGTTTTCTTAGAAAATAATCTAATTTCTTGGAAAAGCAAAAAACAGTCAACTGTTTCAAGATCTTCAGCAGAGGCTGAATACAGAGCTCTTGCCTTTGTGACTTGTGAAATTATTTGGATCTTAAAAGTTTTTAATGATCTAAATATTAAGTATAATTTACCTGTTAATATTTTCTGTGATAGTAAATCTGCTTTACAAATTGCTAAAAACTCTGTTTTTCATGAAAGAACAAAACATTTTGAAGTTGATTTGCATTTTGTAAGGGAAAAAATAAGTTCTGGAATTTTACAAACTCATTTGATCACATCTAGTGATAATATTGCAGATATATTCACAAAAGGTTTAAATGAAAATCAACACAATGTGTTGTGTGACCTGCTTACTCTTTCAGATTGATTTACTAATGTTTAGATTAAGGGGGGATATTGAATTATAAACATTTATAATCTAAACATTTTCTGTTAAACTTGTATTTATTTCTGGGTTAAGCATGTGCAGGGACTGAAGCTGTAATTCTCTTATTCTTGGTGTTTGGTGGCTGAAGTGTAAAAAGAGAAAGATTTGTGCAGCCGACTTAAACAAGACTTCAAGGGGGCAAACTGCAATTTTCTTATTTATAAATATTAGTTAATTTATTTTTAATTTATTCATTCGATTATTTTTCTGTATTTGGCAGTTTTCTCTCGTTCAATTCTCTCTAACCCTAAATAGGGTTTTCATACTGTAATCTGTGAATCTTTGTTACTGTGAGTGTGTTCAAGTTCAAATTTGTTGAACTTGATAGGGAGTGATTGAGTGATCACACTGTTTAGTTGCAATCTTTGATTGCGATTAGGTTTTTTGATTTTTGTAATTTCTGACTTTCTGTGATTGAAAGTTTCACTTCCTATGATTGAAAGACTATCTTTATGTGTTTGTTCAGTCCAATATAATAGAACTCTGATCAAAGTTACAAACATATTATTCTAACTTATGAGTGAATTTTTTTCTTGAGCCAAGTCTTCATCTCCCTCCTTACTAGAGAATGAGTCTCTAACTTACATATTAATGGAGGTAAACCAAAAGATGGGAAATAAATGACAATAAAATGTCATAAGTATGCATAAGTTACAAGATATGAAAAGTCAAAATGATTGCCATCGTTTTATTCATAATCGAATTAATTTTGAACAATTAATTTCCAACAGTGCTCATATAACTGCCACGTGGTGTGCAGTTATTGCATAATTTAGTTCTCTAAATATATTGTAAAAAATTAAAGATTGCATCAAATCAACTATTGAATACAAAACTCTCATTCTAAAACAGTACCCTTCTTTTACACCACATGATAAAGCCCTGTAATATTCTACCAATAATTACATTATTTATTATAATTGTTATAAATCAATATTTTATTTATAAGAATAATCATATAACAATCATACTCCCTCCGTCCATCTTAAGTGTCCATTGTTGACTTTTCAAAGTCTTTCTTTGTCAACTTTGACCGTAAATATTTTTATTTGTGTTATATAATATTTGATGAAAATTATATGGAATGAAAACACATTTGAAACTCAATTCATTCATATAATTTTCATCAAATATTATGTAGCACAAATAAAAATATTTACGATCAAAGTTGACATAGAAAGACTTTGAAAAGTCAACAGTGGACACTTAAGATGGGACGGATGGAGTAATATTTACGTAAAGATTTTATATTAAGGGGATTATAGGTTCTTTTGGAAATTCAGAGATATCAATGTATTTAACTTGATAACAATTTTTTTTTTTTTTTTTTTTGACAAAATTTCAATAATCAAAATGATGATACACATAGCTTATACCCAAAATTCTAATTCCCTTTTATAAATAGATGAATTAACCTTATTTATAGTGAGAGAATATCTCTGATGTGTTATTGCCTACATTTTTTTTATAACTTTTTCTCCATTGTTTTTTTTTTTTTCTTTTCACAGCTATTGAGATTACCCGAGGGGGACTAAACCACCCGTTGCGATCATCTCTCGTTTCGACTATGCCGATGCAGCGATAATAACCCCGCCCCCATCGCTGCCTGGGAGGAAACCTTGAAACCGATTCAAGGGCACGGCCAAGTAAAACCCCCTCGATAAATTTTTTTTTACGACTTTTCCTCCATTGCTATTGATTGAATTCGTACGATCGACCGGAGATTAACCTTAGACCGGAGAATTAGCATCTATGCATATGCTTGATCACAAAGGTATTCATTTGTTTATTTTTTTTTTAAATTTTTTTTAGGCTAGTATATACACATATTCAACTAAACATGACATTGTCATAATAAATATATTTATAGATAAAAAGGTATTGGTTATGCACACATATCGTCAATCAAAATGTATAATAATTTAATTACGTTTTAAAGGGTATATCATGAATGATAATGTGAGGTCAAATACCAATTCTAATGTAAAAAATGTTGATAGTGTAAGCCTAAATGTCATTTTTACTTTTCTAATTGTAGTTGTTTGAAATAATTGTGATCCATAAATTGGAAAATACCCTTTATTGTGTAACATAAATTTTAATATATAGTTATGGAAGAAAATTAACGAGTTTATTTAATGGATTAATTAATTTGATTGAGAAGTTTCGTTGAATTTATTGTTTTAGAACTTACGTGTTTAAAACACGAATCAGTTAAACTTGTATATTTCTAGGAATCTACCTTAAATCGTGTTGAACAACCCAAATTAAGGCTCTCAGAATACTATGATTAAATTACTAGATATTTTAAAATTTAAAATACTTTATTGAAGTTTCGAAGACAAATAACGGAGTATATAAATTTACAATACAAGTATATATATAATTTAAAATCAACTCCCCTATATAAACAACTATTGTAAGATAATATACGGAGTATCTTTGTATTGTATTTGCATTTCATTTATAGCTTTTTCAACAATGACGAATTCAAGAACGATAAACTTTCATATCAATCGCCTTTGTACTTGTGTCGGATGCATTAAAAAGATCAATAGCGCACTTCGCCATGTTGGTGGTGTCAAAATGTTAGAAATGAACCCCGATACTGGGATATTAACCGTCTCAACTGCTAAACCTACCGAGCTGATTCAATTTGCTCTCGAAAAGAAACTGAAACGGTCGGTCAGCATAGTACAAGAAGTTAGCCCTGATATGATCATTCGACAAACCACTAGTTCTCAAGTTATAACTCCCGTACGAAGTAATGATATTAATGACATGGCAAAAGCATTGGTGACCGCGTCTCACGCTAAAGGGTTACAAAGTGTGGAGTACACGAAATCGACTACTTACAAGTTCAACTTCACTAACAATGAGAACCAACCATCTACTTCAATGTTAACATCTACAGTCAACAATGTAAAGGGTTCTAGAGGTGTTCATCTTCAAGAACTAAATTATGAGGACGTTGCTCCTCCATTGCCGCTACCACCACCACAAACTATAGTGCCATCGGCCCCACCGCTTCACACAACTAATGGTATGGTTTATGGGTTTCCTACAGAGCGCTACGATATCGCCAAAAACTCGAAAAACGATCCTCCACAAGGTTACTGCACCATCCTTTGAGATAAGCAGATGTACATATATGAATATACGTGGGCTTGTAGTGTTTTTGTTCTTGTTTTCCTATAGTTTATATTTTTAGGTTTGGTTTGCTTTGCTTTATTCTTTATCTTATACATTTTAAGGATATGTTTAGCTTGTGGGTTTGGCTTGTTAATCTGCAATAATAGTTGTTTCACTTCATACGTTCCATTAAAACAATCCGAGTTATGTGTACACCACTATATGATTTATTGTCCAATTATTATTAATATCATTAATTAATCATTAATAATGAGTGCTTTGTTTCGTTTTCTAGATTCGTTTGCTTCCTTGTTTAGAGTGGTTGGTTAGTTTTGTAGGATTAATGTGCAAGGTACAACATATAACTATATGGCTAAATTTATTTGAGCCTTCGGGGTCATACACATATACACCTAGACGTCAAACTAAATATATATACGATGTATATATATTACTCAAGTAAGGGAACAAATTAAATATTTGTTTTGAATTAATTAGTTAATTGTGTAATTAATTAATTTATTATAAATGTAATTAGTTAGTTGGTGAAATGATGAAAATAAAATGGGGATGTGATGACCCAGAAATTTCCGATCAAATTTAAACTTTAATCTTTATATGTTTTCGACACGATAAGTAAAGTCTGTAATGTTGCATCTCAAAATTTTTGAACTGTTTTCATGAATTCATATGGCCTTTGACTATTCCCGACGATTCACAAACAAATACTGTAAATAAATATATACATATATAGATATATATAAAAATAAACATAGGAGTATATATATTAATTGGAATTAATAAAATATAATTTAATCAGTTGAATTGAAAATGTAAATGTCATTAGTTACTATTATTATTAAAAATTTCATTATTTACATTGTTATTAATAATTATAATTATCATTGTTAATAATATTATATATTATCATTAGTAGTATAAGTATTATTACAAAAGCTATCATTTATATTGTTAATATTAATATTATCATTTTTGTAATTATGATTTTTAGTTATTAATATGATTATTATTATTACTAGTATTATTTTGATATTATTATTATTAAATATCCTTATTATTAATTCTATTATTATTATTGCTAATTATTTAATAGTATTATAATTTTTAAAATTAATTACTAAAATTAAGTTAATATATATAGAGTCATATACATAGTGAATTCAGTTTCACATCTCTATCCCACTGTATTTAATTTTTGATCTTGTCTCCAATCTGTTAGATGTCACTATCTAATTTATCAGTACAATACAAAATTCATTCATTATATAGACACTGCATTTTGAGAAAGAACTAAACCAACAAAATTCATGAAATAAAGCTCGACACCTCTGTTCTTCATCTTTTTAACCATATTTTGATTTTGAATGAATTTTCAAAATGTAATAATACAGTCTTGTTAGGAATCGTCTATCTAAACTATCTGTAAGTTTTCAATCCTCAATTCTTTCTATTAATCTCTAATTTGAGAGTCAAAGTTTTGGGTTTTAAAAGTCAACTAAGTGTTCTTGAATCAAATTCGAGTTTCTTTTGATGTTTCCAGTTAATTTGATGATCCATAAAGATTATAGGAATGATTTGCAACATAATTCATGTTGTAATCATAATCTATAACATTCTTAATTTCAAAACCAACTTTTGAGCTCATGTGTTCTTGACAGTGATATACACTAACTTGAATTCGAAACAAATTTCAAAAACTAAAAATGCAGAGTTGTTAGGAATCATTTACTTAAACTTCCTGTAAAATCTTAAGTTCCAATTCTTAATAACGAAGTCGAATTTGCGAGTCAAAGTTATTTTGTCAAAAGTCAACCAATTTGTTCATCGAGAAATTAGAGCTCGTTTTGATGTTTCAAGTTCAATTGACGATTTCAATAGTTTTTAGGAATGATTTGAAACATGTTTCATGTTGTAAAGATTGTCCGAAACGAACTCAAAAATTGAAAACAAAAATTTTTTTTTCTTGGCTACAAGCAAAGGATTTTTTTGTTTTTTTTTCTCTCATTTTTTTATATCATTAACACAATTTTTTTTTTTCATGTTGTTTACAAGTCATAAATGAAAACCAGAATGCGTTATTTTGATTTTTTTTTTTTTTAAGTTCCATGGTTGAATTGATTTAAGGTAGAAGATGAAGAAGATGATTCAAGTTGAAATAGATATTAGATATATATATTTGGGTTGCATGATAAATAAGAAAGACATGAATGGCAGAATGGTTAAGGGTGTTGGTGGGTGAGCGAGAGGTCTCGGGTTCAAATCCGGTTCTAGACATATTTTTTTAGAAAGGCTTTTGAAGGTAGATTTCATTACAAAAATTATTATTATTATTATTATTGTTATTGTTACTAAAATTATAATCTTTATCATTATCATTATTATTAATATATGTATTATTACTATTATTATGATTAGGATTATTATTATTATCAAAATAACATAAACTATTATTATTATTATTATTAATATTAGTATTAGTATCATTATGTACTTATTAGTATTTTTAGAATCATTATTAACATATGTACTATCATTATTATCATTATCATTCTTATTATTAGTATTATCATCATTAATAAAGTTATTATCAGTAGACTATTATTAGTAAAATCATTAATATCAAAACTATCATTTTTAACAAATAAGATATTTGGTACATAAACCTACTTATTATATATACTACAACTATATTAATAATCTATATAACTATATACAAGACATATTAACATCTCTTATATAAATACCGACATACAACAAATTCGATATTTTTAATATAATACTAAATATATACATGGATATATTAATATAACTAAATGTATAGATTCTAATCATTTTAAATATATATACAATAAATATATATAACGTATACTTTAAGATATAAAATAAGTATATATTTTTAAATGGAATTTAATATACATTATATAAACTACAAACACATAAATAATATATAATTAATAAAGGAAATTATGTGATTTCCATTATATGTTTTAATAGATATACAATTGATATAGGTTCGTGAATCCGAGGCCAACCCTGCATTGTTCAGTTGTTTAATGTTGTTATATGTATTTTTACTACAAAATACATTAGGTGAGTTTCATTTGCCTTTTTACCCATTATATTTTTGGGCTGAGAATACATGCGCAATTTTTATAAATGTTTTACGAAATAGACACAAGTAATCGAAACTACATGATATGGTTGAATTATCGAAATCGAATATGCCCCTTTTTAGTCTGGTAATCTAAGAATTATGGAACAGACACCCTAATTGACGCGAATCCTAAAGATAGATCTATTGGGCCTAACAAATCCCATCCAAAGTACCGGATGCTTTAGTACTTCGAAATTTATATCATGTCCGAAGGAGGATCCCGGAATGATGGGGATATTCTTATATGCATATTGTTAATGTCGGTTACCAGGTGTTCAATCCATATGAATGATATTTTTGTCTCTATGCATGGGACGTATGTTTATGAGAAATGGAAATATGAAATCTTGTGGTCTATTAAAATTATGAAATGATGATTTATGTTAAACTAATGAACTCACCAACCTTTTGGTTGACACTTTAAAGCATGTTTATTCTCAGGTACGAAAGAAATCTTCCACTGTGTATTTGCTCATCTTAGAGATATTACTTGGAGTCATTCATGACATATTTCAAAAAACGTTGCATTCGAGTCGTTGAGTTCACCAAGATTATTATTAAGTCAATAATGGTAAAATATATTACGAAATGGTATGCATGTTGTCAACTTTTGATGTAATGAAAGATTGTCTTTTCAAAAACGAATGCAATATTTGTAAAATGTATCATATAGAGGTCAAGTACCTCGCGATGTAATCAACTGTTGTGAATCATTTATAATCGATATGGACTTCGTCCGAATGGATTAGGACGGGTCTCTACAGTTGGTATCAGAGCGGTGGTCTTAGCGAACCAGGTCTGCATTAGTGTGTCTAACTGATAAGTCGTTAGGATGCATTAGTGAGTCTGGACTTCGACCGTGTCTGCATGTCAACAGTTTTGCTTATCATTTAGTGTCGAAAATTATTTGCTTATCATCCTTAAAGTCTAGACAAGTCTTACTGCCTCTATTGCATAGACAGTGTATAGATAAGTTCATATCTTAGCGTATCTGTTATTGTTACCTTTGCCTGACAACTTCCGTAGATTCCTCCGTAATTTATGGGATTTTAGTATTATATATGCATATGTAAATTATGTATTGCAGGGTACTAATCTGCATCCTATAATCTATTTCTTATCGAAAATCCTTCATTTGATCGTACGAGATGAATCCCTCAAGCAGTTCGAATTCCTCGGATTCCGACAGCTATTCCGATATGAAGTTTCACCTATCAGCGTCACCGGAATAAATCAATCAATCAATCATCCCCAATTCATCTGATGGGTTCGTAGTCGACTTAATCAATGGAGACGCGAAGAAGGCAATCCCTTCCATCAAACGAATTCACCTCTTGACAATGAACCTGAAGCGTTTACCGACGAACCTGTTCGAGACACCATTTTCTCTCTCATTTCCAGAGTGTCTCGTCACGATCATATACTATCTCAGATTCTAAACCTCATTCATCCGCTCGTTCGAACCGACAATCATCTTAGTATAATAGAAGAAGTCAACGAGCTTCACGCCCGAGTTGTAGCCTTGGAAAAGATAGTGCAAAATTTACCAGCTTCAGCAACATCACCGGCATCAACAGAACCATCAATAACAGTACCAGTACCATCAACAATCCATGCCTCAACATCTCACTCTGTACCTCAAGTATAATCATCATTCTACGTATCGTTCTACATCAATTATCTTCGTTCTTCATGGCGATCAAGTAATCTCTAATGTTTTGGAGATTATATATTCTTGTTCTAACGGTAAATCAAATGAGTTTAATATCATATTAACTCATTAAATCCATGATTACATCTGAAGAAAATATATATGTATATATGTTTTCATAAAGATTGTAATTAAAAATTCTTTTGTGCAAACTGTTAATGGTGAAAATATTTTAACGAGTAGGTAATACCCAAGGAATATTTAGATTTCACATTAATAAATTACATTGTACATTCTTCAAAACTGATTCAACAGTCATTTACTATCCTACTTACAACCACCGATATACGTATCCGTTCACCACAGAATAAGCATATTCATCCAAATTCATATTGGGATTTTGATTTATCAGAATTCAACAAGTGGCATAATGAAGAAAACATTGGAAAATAAAACTTGTTAGAAACAAACAATTTTAACTATGAGAAGAATTTTGTTAAGAATCCATGCTAACTGTTCCTAGCTAACTGGTTACATTTTATTTATTGCAATTTAATTATCGCAATTTACATTCTCGCAATTTACATTCTCGCAATTTTATTTATCGTCATTTAATTTATGTTATTTATTTTACGCACTTTATTTATCGTCATTCTGTTATTTACGCATTTTAAATATCGGGACACGTATACAATGTTTTGACATATCATATCGACCCATCTATATATATATAGTTTGAGTTGTGATCGAGTCTGAGACATGTGCACGGGTCACAATACGTATTAATTAATTCGAATATTATATATTAAATTATATATGAATTATGGGACTGTTAACTGTGGATTATCGACTGTGGACTAATGACATTGGACAATTAAAATGAATTAAAATATTGATTATAATATATGAAACTAAATAATTCTTCAAGTTTGCCACTTGATTTCATCTTAAACCTCATTTGTATCTTAACGATTACAATCTGTGTTCAAACCTTGCATGATTCTTGAAAACACCTCAATCGAGAGGATGAACCAACAGTACTTCATCTACGTAACAAGAGATTGATGCATATAGTTATGCACTTGAAAACTCTCGGAACCTGAGTAAACGTTTAACAAGTATCTGTGCTAGCTCCTTTGGCATTGTTATTACCGAAAATAACTTTACAATCCCTCTTCAAAGTAACCAATTTTGTCACAGCTTCAGCAAATCAACTTCGACTTTCATTCGGATTAGCCTTATTATAATCCTGATTATATAAGTTACCTTTCGTCATCGTTACCGGAGAATCATTTATATTTCATCACCTTATCAGTAAATTTACCAGCAATTTCATTGATCTCTGACCTTCCTAAGAATCATTATGTTCATTGAAACCCTATCATATACTCATCCGTATCTTGTAACGAAAATTGCCATACCAATTACCAGGGTTTAGCAATCAGTATTTTGAAATCTCGCAGCATGTCTACATCAACAGTTATATGTATACATATAATAATCTCGCATGTGCGGGATTAGGTATTGTTGTTGTATATAACAATTATCTCCTAGAATTACGATCTTCAATTCTAAAATTTTGAAAAGCACCCAGCCTACAAATCAATATATTGAACTTTGAAAAAGCTGAATGAAGCAGCAGAAACTGTAGGCAACCGTAAACGACCTTAATCGTTGAAAGTTTGATGATAAAGAATGGAGTATTGGAAACACTCAATAGAAAATTTAGTACCGAAAAGCGGATTATGCGAAACTATGAAAGAAGCCATGGACAAATCACAAAGAATAAGTTTAACTTCAAAGAATCTAAATGATTCAATGTCTGCTGAAGTCTTTAGCGAATATCTTGCTCCTGACTCTAAACCGTTACGGACAAATCTGCTTCATCATCCTCTTATCTTAGAAATTCTAAGATATCATCGAATCTTTCATTATAAATATCCTCAATATTTCTGAAGATATCTTCATAAATATTCTCGTCCGATATTAATTATCTCTCTGCACTATCTGTGATATATCATAAAAGGAAACTATTTTAGTTTCTAAATTCTGAAAAATTCAAACTTAAATTATGAATGTTTTTGAAGTAATGTTGGGAACTGATGCATAAGTTATTATAATATAATGACACTTGATCAACGTGATTATATTACAGTAAGTCGTGCTGAGTTTCTAATGAAACGTGATGATTCACAGACTATAACGTCATCATGTGCCATGTTACACGACTCTTACATTTTATCTAATCTAATCTATAAACATATCAAGAACATATTTTCTTGATAGTTCTATCTTTTCTCTTGAATTCTGGTAACATGACAAATCAAATCGTGCTACTACCTTTCCTTTCTACTATTATATTATGATAATTCAAAACTCCATATCTACGAATTCTGGACCATTTCTTGCGAAAAGAAAACAAAAGCATGAAGCTTTGAAATAGAAAGGGGGTATAAATCGCAGCAAATAGGAGAGAGCATTAACTGTGAATGACAATGATTATAGGAGATGGAAGTAGGGACTTCGAAATATAAAGGAAAATATAAAGCCCGATAACAACACATAAATTACAAACCGTGTATGTCAATGTTTATCGCAACATAAAGACACGGGAGAATTAAAAACACTATAACCCCACGGGCAAAGTAGAAGTAAACAGATTTTCTAGTGGAAGATTAAAAAGAAGGATGACAGAAATGATAATTAGGAAAATATCAAGGTTTAGAATTAGATTAAGCATTTTTATAACCTTTTAAATTTGGGGATTGTATAGAAATGGTGAGAATAAGGGAAAGGAAGAGCTTAATTTATAATAGAAATATCAAACAGAGTAATCGAGGCGGATCATCTTATTTAATTTTAGAGATCTTAATTTTCCTTACTCGCCGAAGAATCAAATCTTTTATATTTCGAAGATTTTCTTTTAAATCCCTTGAATTCCGAAATTCAATCAGGACAACGTCAAAAGTTAAGAAACGCCTTATTTTCTAAATTCAAATGTGACTACACCAAAAGTTAAGGCGAATCCTTACTTTTCTCATTTCACTATTTACTGATAGTTTCATTCGTACTCTTCGAATAATCGAATTGTTTTATCTATATTACTCAATGATGATAAAACTCTATTTATCAACTTATAGTTGTCATGAAAACATTTCTATTGTTAACCATGACGACCACATTCAAATTTCTGGACGAAATTTCTTTAACGGGTAGGTACTGTGATGACCAGGAAATTTTCGATCAAATTTAAACTTTAATCTTTATATGTTTTCGACACGATAAGTAAAGTCTGTAATGTTGCATCTCAAAATTTTTGAACTGTTTTCATGAATTCATTTGGCCTTTGACTATTCCCGACGATTCACGAACAAATACTGTAAATAAATATATACATATATAGATATATATAAAAATAAACATAGGAGTATATATATTAATTGGAATTAATAAAATATAATTTAATCAGTTGAATTGAAAATGTAAATGTCATTAGTTACTATTATTATTAAAAATTTCATTATTTACATTGTTATTAATAATTATAATTATCATTGTTAATAATATTATATATTATCATTAGTAGTATAAGTATTATTACAAAAGCTATCATTTATATTGTTAATATTAATATTATCATTTTTGTAATTATGATTTTTAGTTATTAATATGATTATTATTATTACTAGTATTATTTTGATATTATTATTATTAAATATCCTTATTATTAATTCTATTATTATTATTGCTAATTATTTAATAGTATTATAATTTTTAAAATTAATTACTAAAATTAAGTTAATATATATAGAGTCATATACATAGTGAATTCAGTTTCACATCTCTATCCCACTGTATTTAATTTTTGATCTTGTCTCCAATCTGTTAGATGTCACTATCTAATTTATCAGTACAATACAAAATTCATTCATTATATAGACACTGCATTTTGAGAAAGAACTAAACCAACAAAATTCATGAAATAAAGCTCGACACCTCTGTTCTTCATCTTTTTAACCATATTTTGATTTTGAATGAATTTTCAAAATGTAATAATACAGTCTTGTTAGGAATCGTCTATCTAAACTATCTGTAAGTTTTCAATCCTCAATTCTTTCTATTAATCTCTAATTTGAGAGTCAAAGTTTTGGGTTTTAAAAGTCAACTAAGTGTTCTTGAATCAAATTCGAGTTTCTTTTGATGTTTCCAGTTAATTTGATGATCCATAAAGATTATAGGAATGATTTGCAACATAATTCATGTTGTAATCATAATCTATAACATTCTTAATTTCAAAACCAACTTTTGAGCTCATGTGTTCTTGACAGTGATATACACTAACTTGAATTCGAAACAAATTTCAAAAACTAAAAATGCAGAGTTGTTAGGAATCATTTACTTAAACTTCCTGTAAAATCTTAAGTTCCAATTCTTAATAACGAAGTCGAATTTGCGAGTCAAAGTTATTTTGTCAAAAGTCAACCAATTTGTTCATCGGGAAATTAGAGCTCGTTTTGATGTTTCAAGTTCAATTGACGATTTCAATAGTTTTTAGGAATGATTTGAAACATGTTTCATGTTGTAAAGATTGTCCGAAACGAACTCAAAAATTGAAAACAAAAATTTTTTTTTCTTGGCTACAAGCAAAGGATTTTTTTGTTTTTTTTTCTCTCATTTTTTTATATCATTAACACATTTTTTTTCATGTTGTTTACAAGTCATAAATGAAAACCAGAATGCGTTATTTTGATTTTTTTTTTAAGTTCCATGGTTGAATTGATTTAAGGTAGAAGATGAAGAAGATGATTCAAGTTGAAATAGATATTAGATATATATATATTTGGGTTGCATAATAAATAAGAAAGACATGAATGGCAGAATGGCAGAATGGTTAAGGGTGTTGGTGGGTGAGCGAGAGGTCTCGGGTTCAAATCCGGTTCTGGACATATTTTTTTAGAAAGGCTTTTGAAGGTAGATTTCATTACAAAAATTATTATTATTATTATTATTATTATTGTTATTGTTACTAAAATTATAATCTTTATCATTATCATTATTATTAATATATGTATTATTACTATTATTATGATTAGGATTATTATTATTATCAAAATAACATAAACTATTATTATTATTATTAATATTAGTATTAGTATCATTATGTACTTATTAGTATTTTTAGAATCATTATTAACATATGTACTATCATTATTATCATTATCATTCTTATTATTAGTATTATCATCATTAATAAAGTTATTATCAGTAGACTATTATTAGTAAAATCATTAATATCAAAACTATCATTTTTAACAAATAAGATATTTGGTACATAAAACCTACTTATTATATATACTACAACTATATTAATAATCTATATAACTATATACAAGACATATTAACATCTCTTATATAAATACCGACATACAACAAATTCGATATTTTTAATATAATACTAAATATATACATGGATATATTAATATAACTAAATGTATAGATTCTAATCATTTTAAATATATATACAATAAATATATATAACGTATACTTTAAGATATAAAATAAGTATATATTTTTAAATGGAATTTAATATACATTATATAAACTACAAACACATAAATAATATATAATTAATAAAGGAAATTATGTGATTTCCATTATATGTTTTAATAGATATACAGTTGATATAGGTTCGTGAATCCGAGGCCAACCCTGCATTGTTCAGTTGTTTAATGTCGTTATATTATTTTTACTACAAAATACATTAGGTGAGTTTCATTTGCCTTTTTACCCATTATATTTTTGGGCTGAGAATACATGCGCAATTTTTATAAATGTTTTACGAAATAGACACAAGTAATCGAAACTACATGATATGGTTGAATTATCGAAATCGAATATGCCCCTTTTTAGTCTGGTAATCTAAGAATTAGGGAACAGACACCCTAATTGACGTGAATCCTAAAGATAGATCTATTGGGCCTAACAAACCCCATCCAAAGTACCGGATGCTTTAGTACTTCAAAATTTATATCATGTCTGAAGGAGGATCCCGGAATGATGGGGATATTCTTATATGCATATTGTTAATGTCGGTTACCAGGTGTTCAATCCATATGAATGATATTTTTGTCTCTATGCATGGGACGTATGTTTATGAGAAATGGAAATATGAAATCTTGTGGTCTATTAAAATTATGAAATGATGATTTATGTTAAACTAATGAACTCACCAACCTTTTGATTGACACTTTAAAGCATGTTTATTCTCAGGTACGAAAGAAATCTTCCGCTGTGTATTTGCTCATCTTAGAGATATTACTTGGAGTCATTCATGACATATTTCAAAAAACGTTACATTCGAGTCGTTGAGTTCACCAAGATTATTATTAAGTCAATAATAGTAAAATATATTACGAAATGGTATGCATGTTGTCAACTTTTGATGTAATGAAAGATTGTCTTTTCAAAAACGAATGCAATGTTTGTAAAATGTATCATACAGAGGTCAACTACCTCGCGATGTAATCAACTGTTGTGAATCATTTATAATCGATATGGACTTCGTCCGAATGGATTAGGACGGGTCTCTACAGGGGAATACCTTTAATTACTTTACAACCAAAAGTTGGTTTTGGTGGATCTGTACATCATCACAAATAAAGGAAAAGAAAATATTTTCTTTTGACTTTCCAACTAATCCAATGAGTTCCCATTTTTTACTCTCAATTATATATGTTAGCATTGGCTATTGGTTTTGGAGTGCAGAGAGAATCAAAAGAAAAAAACTAACACGTTTTTGTTTTTGCTTAAAAACCCAAAACCAAACTTGATTTCTTTAAATTTGCTTTTGTAATTCTACACTGTACGGAAGTATTATTACTAATTGTGTTATTAATATAATTTGATTATATTAATACGTTACTTGGGTTTGGACTAGCATCCATTGACGATCGTTTGAAGTGTAGTGTGGATTATCCAAAGAGACGGTCATTATTTTGATCGTGAGTTTCTCTCCATCAATTCATTTCTTCAAGAAAGGTATATCGTTTAACTCACTCTTGTGATTTATATATTTTGACAATTATTAGTGGTGTAATTGGATCTTGGTGGAACCGTCAATCGTGTGCATGTTTTGTAACATAGATTATATTTAATTTTAACTGTCCACTGCGTTATCTGAATCTAAAAGTACACACGATTTTCCATCAGTGGTATCAGAGCCGCTTTTATACCATTTTAATTGTCACGTAATTTTCTCAGATCTAGTTTTGAGATGAATTGATAAAAAGTAAAAATAATTTTTTTTCATAATTTCAACATCTTTGTTTTAAATTAAACCTCATGAGGTACAATTAAGATCTGAAAAATATCATTGTTATAAATTTTGAATTTATTTATTATGGCTTGAATTATTATTGTTTATTTCATTCCATAGTTGTACACATGCATTGTAACCATGGACAAGCCATACGTAGTTTTTAATAATGTAGTTATTAGAATTGTGATTGCACACATAGCCCATAATGCTCCGGCCTATGTATGATTGTTGTGATTGTTGATTACGGAAATATTATGTCATGTTGATTATTTGTATTACTAAGGTCAATTTGAAGCCAAAGTTGTATTATATTTATTTTTCATTTTCATAGTATTGTATTTAAATTTATTTCAATTTGTAAAAGTACTAGTTTAGTTGTATTTTCAAATTTAAATAAATGTAACAAGATGAAGATTGAAGATAAAATACAATATGCTTTTGGCTTAGAAGATGGCGAACGGGTCAAGTTGACAACGATGGCGTTTGTCAAGTTTTCACTTGATTCTTGAATCAAGTGGGAGCTACGATATTACCCTTAGTTTGACCATTGATCCCATGTCGGCTCATGGGATCGAGAATAGGATTTTTGGGCTAGGCTATATGTGTGTGTGATGCGTGGTATGGTTGTGTTTTATTTTTGCAATATACATAATTGTTGATTAGAATATATGCTAAATGTTTTTGATGAAAACATCAAATAAAACCAGAAACAGTTTCAAAGATTAAAATTGATGATTTTAAAAGTTAAACTCTAACGAGTTTAAAGTTAAATGATTTTTGAAACACAAATTATATATGACCAAAATCTTTTAAAATTGTTTTAAAACGATACACGTTTGTGTATTTGTTATTTTTATATATAAAATAAAATAACAAACTAGACGCATAAACACGATCGACATATATACAATTGGTTAAAATGATTTTTAACAAATAGTGTAGCGAATCTTGTGTGCATGTATTATTCGTTAACAAAAACATTTTTAAAATACCCCTCAAATTTACGTCATGCCATCCAATGAGCTTGCAAACACTCCTCATTATTTTTTTATTTTGGTGAGACCTAATTGAATTATAACCACGAGGTGGATTTTCAGTTATGGGTGAGACTAGGCTGAATTTCCACTGTTTTCAAATTGGACGACTTAATCGTATTCACGGTGAGACCTGAGTTCGGGGCAAGAATGGGACAAACATGCCAGTAGATAATAGTGGTTTGTTGAACAACACATATTTCTGGGTCCCATAAAGATCTAAGAGTTGCACTAGTGATGCAATTGGTAACCGCTACCTACCAATAGACTCTATAACTGCTAGCTGATCAACAGATGTAGTTATAGAACCTCTATGTGGATCTTAGGCTTTCGTAAATTAATTGTTTTTTTAAATATATTAAAACTTGGGTAGTTAATTTATTAAAGTACAATATCGAAAATACTAAAATTGAATCTTGTTCTTTTGTAGATGTCAAACAATCAAAATGTAAACCAAAACAACCTCCGTTCTTTATTGGAGAAGGAGAAACTCAATGGTTCAAACTTTCTCAATTGGTACCGCAACCTGAGAATTGTTCTCAAATTTGAAGGAAAGTTGAACAAAATTGAAGAATCCTTACCCGATTCTCCTGCTGAGACATCTACTGCTGCTCAAAAGAATGCTTATCAGAAGTTGTTTGATGAGCAAGAGAAGATAGCTTTAATCATGCTTGCTAGTATGACTTCTGACCTCCAAAAGGAAATGGAAGATCGTACAGCATATGATATGATGACTGAGCTGAAAAATATGTTTCAGAAACATGCTAGTCAAGAGTTATATGAAACTTATAAGCTTCTTCAAACATGTAAAATGGAAGAGGGTCAATCAGTGAGCTCTCATGTCTTGAAAATGAAAAGCTACATTGACCGTTTAGGAAAACTTGGAACTACTTTGCCGCCTAACTTGGCCGTGAACACGGTTTTGGCTTCACTACCAAAATCGTATCACCAATTTGTAATGAATTACAATATGCAAGGTTGGGAGAAATCTCTGGCAGAGTTGCACTTGATGCTTAAAACTGCTGAACAAAATATTCCATCCAAGGTTTCCAATCCAGGTGTCCTTATGATTAGGGAAGGTAGGGTGAAAAAGAATAAGCCGAAAACTTGGAGAAAGGGAAAAGGCAAGTCAATTTCTAAGAAGAAAATTCCACCACCCCCCAAGAAAGAAAACTCAGCTAAAGACGCCGAATGTTTCCACTGTGGAAAGGTTGGCCACTTGAGGAGGAACTGTCCTTCCTACCTATATGAGTTGAGAAAAGGCAAAGCTGGTGAGACCAGCAAATCAGGTATATTTCATATACAGTTATACACTTTTTCTAGTAATTCCTGGATTTTTTATATTGGTTGTGGTACTCACATCTGTAACAATATGCAGGGAATGAGAAGAAGTAAGACACTGAAGAAAGACACACTAGACTTAAGAGTGAGCAATGAGGCTAGAGCTGATGTTAAAGCTATTGGCACCTATGAGCTTACTCTACCTAGTGGTCTTATTGTGTTGTTGGAGCAATGTCATTATGCTCCAAGTATTACGAGCAATGTAATTTCAGTTTCTCTTTTGAAAAATGTTGGTTTTGAACTTACATTTACGCACTTTGGTATTTCAGTTTCTAAGAATAATGTATTTTATTTTAATGCTATTCCATATGATGATATTTTTGAAATTGATATGCATGGTGTGATTACAAATAATAATTATGTATATACCTGTACTGCCAAACGATTCAAGCAAGACTTGAACAAGACCTATCTATGGCATTGTCGTCTTGGTCATATAAATAAACAACGCATTTCAAAACTCCAATCGGATGGCCTTTTGGAATCCACTGGCTTTGAGTCATTTGATTTATGCGAGTCATGTTTATGTGGAAAGATGACAAAGGCTCCTTTCTCCGGTTTAGGTGAGAGAGCTGAAGATCTTTTAGGACTAATACATACTGATGTGTGTGGCCCTTTTAGAACTATGTCTAGAAATGGTGAATCATACTTCGTTACATTTACTGATGATTATAGTAGATATGGTTATGTTTACTTGCTGAAACATAAACATGAAGTTTTTGAAATATTCAAAATCTTTCAAAATGAAGTAGAGAATCAACTTGGAAAGACCATTAAATCCCTTCGCTCTGATCGAGGAGGGGAGTATATGAGTCAAGAGTTTTTGGACCACCTGAAGAATTGTGAAATTGTCTCACAATTCACTCCACCCTACACACCACAACACAATGGTGTGTCTGAGCGGAGGAATCGAACTTTACTTGATATGGTTCGATCTATGATGAGTCTGACTACTCTACCACCGTCTTTTTGGAGATATGCATTAGAGTCTGTTGCACGCATACTCAATATGGTTCCAACCAATAAGGTAGAAAAGACACCATATGAGCTATGGCATGGGAAGACTCCCAAGTTGTCTTATTTGAAAGTCTGGGGTTGTGAAGCGTATGTGAAACATGACACTTCAAACAAATTAGAACCCAGAAGTATCAAATGTCACTTTGTGGGATACCCAAAGGAAACAATGGGTTACTACTTTTACTACCAAGCTGAAAACAAAGTGTTTATTGCTCGGTTTGCAGAATTCTTGGAAAGAGATCTCCTCTTACAAGAAGTTAGTGTGAGTAAAGTAGATCTTGAAGAAATTCAAGAATCACAAGGTAACATACCTTCTGAAGGTACTAGCCATCAACACGTTGAAGCTGAGCACATTGTTGATGAGCCAGAACGTGTTGCACCTATAATTCGTAGATCTAGTAGAACTCCTCATCGACCTGAGAAGTTAAATCTTCTGATTAATTCAGATGAACCTCATCTAGGGGATTATGATGAACCCTCTAGCTATCGTGAAGCCATATCAGGTTTAGAATCTAAAAAATGGCGAGATGCTATGAATACAGAAATGCAGTCCATGAAAGAAAATCAAGTATGGGACTTGATTGATCTTCCACCCAGTTGTAAAACAGTTGGGTGTAAATGGGTCTTTAAGAAGAAGGCTGACATGGACGGTAATGTAAACACTTTTAAGGCTAGGTTGGTGGCAAAAGGTTATACTCAAACTCAAGGAATTGATTATGAGGAAACTTTTTCACCAGTCGCGAGCATTAAATCAATTAGGATACTTATTGTCATAGCTGCTTTTCATGATTATGAGATATGGCAAATGGATGTCAAAACCGCTTTCCTAAATGACTACCTAAGCGAGGACGTATATATGGTTCAGCCGGAAGGGTTTGTGAATCCTAAGTATCCTACTAAAGTATGCAAGCTTCTAAAATCCATTTATGGATTAAAGCAAGCATCCAGGAGCTGGAATCTTAAGTTTGATCAGAAAATCAAAGAGTTTGTTTTTTCTCAAAACCAAGATGAGCCCTGTGTTTACATTAGAGCTAGTGGGAGCAAAGTTGTCTTCTTAATCTTGTATGTTGATGACATACTACTTATTGGAAATGATATTCCAACTTTGCAAGATGTCAAATCTTGGCTTGGAAAATGTTTTGTCATGAAAGATCTTAGAGAAGCTAAGTATATTCTAGGAATTAGGATCTATAGAAATAGATCCAAAAGGCTTATTGGTTTGAGTCAAAGTACATACATTGACAAAATCTTACGAAGATTTAACATGCAAAACTCCAAGCGCGGAGCATTGCCCATGCAAAAGGGCATAACCTTGAGCAAGTCTCAAAGTTCTATCACACCTGATAAGATAAGACGAATGAAATGTGTTCCTTATGCTTCGGCTATAGGATCCATTATGTATGCCATGTTATGTACTAGACCTGATGTCTCGTTAGCCTTGATTTTGACGAGTCGTTATCAACAGAATCCAGGTGAAGAACATTGGATTGCTGTTAAGAGCATTCTTAAGTATTTACGGAGAACTAAAGATATGTTCTTGGTTTACGGTGGTTTGGAAGAAGAGTTGAGTATTAGATGTTATACAGATGCTAGTTTCCAAACTGATCGAGATGATTCTCGATCCCAATCAGGGTATGTCTTTGTCATGAATGGCGGGGCAGTTGATTGGAGAAGCTCAAAGCAGAGCATTGTTGCACAGTCTACAACGGAAGCAGAATACATTGCTGCCTCAGAAGCTGCTCAAGAAGCTGTCTGGATTAAGAAGTTTATTGCTGAACTCGGAGTAGTTCCCAGCATTGAATTCCTTATGAAAATGTACTGTGATAATTCAAGTGCTATTATACTTGCGAAAGAATCACGTGTACGTAAAGGTAGCAGACACATTCTTCAAAAGTTTGACTACATTCAAGAAGTCGTTGAGAGGAATGATATTAGTATTCTTAAGGTTCATACAGATGATAATGTGGTTGACCCGTTCACAAAGCCCATGACACCTAACAAGCATGATGATCATGCTAGTAGTATTGGACTTCGTTATGTTGCTGATCTTTTTAATTTGTAATTTAGTATTTGGATAATTTTTGGAACATTAAATAGTTTTATCATAATGAATTGATATATTGATGGTATGATCATTTTCATTTATATCACTGTGTTCTATATTAGCATGTTTAATCCATGAGTAATTGTTGATTATTCAAAATCTCCATAATCAATCATGTTATGGGAATAACATGAACTAAGATTAATATGAATAGTTGGTTATATTTATTGATGATAAATAGTTAATTTGTAGAGACCAAAATTCATATGTATTCATTGATGATGAATATTGGAATGACCCAACCAAGATGTCACTACATGGATCGTTGTCAGTAGTGAATATTTTAGTGATTATGTCTTTATGTCCTTAGACTTAAGATGCACGCCGGTTTCGATGTGTAGAATATTGTACTTTGATATGGTTAAATGCTGTCCTGAATAAGGCTGTAATAAAGACCATTATTGGGTATAATGTAAAGCTCGTGAGAGACACGTGTATGCAATAAAGGATTTGTTCCTCTAAAATATTTGGAGTTAGATACTTTTGAGCTCCTCGATGAATGAATAAGATATTTGTGTGGCCGCACCCAGATGTAATTAAGATGATACTTAATAAATTTGGTGATCTAATTCAGTTCTAAGATCGAGTAATAAAATTGTTAAACAAATGAGAATGACTGATGATCCATATCTTAAGTTTAAATAAAGTATCTGAAACAAAAGGACGAATGACATTAAACACTTACTATAAGCAGTTATGAGAAACTATCCTCACATGAATTTAGGGACAATGGCGTGTTGCTAGACGCTATCCATTGTTTGTATAGTTACCTGGGTTGTACCATGCACAAGTGGGAGTCTGTAGGATTAATGTGCAATGTACAATATATAACTATATGGCTAAATTTATTTGAGCCTTCGGGGTCACACACATATACGCATAGATGACAAACTAAATATATATATATGATGTATATATATTACTCAAGTAAGGAAACAAATTAAATATTTGTTTTGAATTAATTAGTTAATTGTGTAATTAATTAATTTATTATAAATGTAATTAGTTAGTTGGTGAAATGATGAAAACAAAATGGGGAATACGTTTAATTACTTTACAACCAAAAGTTGGTTTTGGTGGATCTGTACATCATCACAAATAAAGGAAAAGAAAATATTTTCTTTTGACTTTCCAACTAATCCAATGAGTTCCCATTTTTTACTCCCAATTATATATGTTAGCATTGGCTATTGGTTTTGGAGTGCAGAGAGAATCAAAAGAAAGAAAACTAACACTTTTTTGTTTTTGCTTAAAAACCCAAAACCAAACTTGATTTCTTTGAATTTGCTTTTGTAATTCTACACTGTACGGAAGTATTATTACTAATTGTGTTATTAATATAATTTGATTATATTAATACGTTACTTGGGTTTGGACTAGCATCCATTGACGATCGTTTGAAGTGTAGTGTGGACTATTCAAAGAGACGGTCATTATTTTGATCGTGAGTTTCTCTCCATCAATTCATTTCTTCAAGAAAGGTATATCGTTTAACTCACTCTTGTGATTTATATATTTTGACAATTATTAGTAGTGTAATTGGATCTTGGTGGAACCGTCAATCTTGTGCATGTTTTGTAACATAGATTATATTTAATTTTAACTGTACGCTGCGTTATCTGAATCTAAAAGTACACACGATTTTCCATCAAGTTTGTTGTTTGATTTCTTTAGTTGTCTTTGGTTTATTTTGTTGTTGTAATTTTATGTTGGCGATGCTCGATCATAGATAACATCTAGTTTGGACGGTTTTGTTTTCTAATTTCGAGGCTCGTTCCTTGTTTTCTTGGTTTGACAGCTCTTTCATTTTTGATGAAAATGACCGGTTTATAAAGTTTACGTTATTTTTGCTTGAAGGATCATTCGTTATTTTTGCCAAATAAATACTGTAAATTTTAAAGATCATCTACTAATCAGCTGTAAACAATATTGTTAGTAACTTATCTACAACACATGCGTACAAACAAGAATGTTTAAAGTGTGCACACACCAATATCTTTTATGATGTTTTGTTAAAGCTTGGAACTTTATATAAACGGGGTCATGTGTTAGCTTGTGTAACCTATGCACTTCTCATATAAGTTCCAAAATTATAGCATGGCATATACGTTATCTTCCTACTTATGTAGAAGTAAAAGTAATAAACTACAATGTACTACGTAATCATTTATGATTTAAACTTATAATTAGATAAGACTAGTTATCGAACCCTCGCTTCGCGCCGGGGGTTCGGTTTTCAATGTATTTTATTGCGTTTAGTAAAATTATTTTGTGGCTAACGATGATCTCGTTGAAGCGCAACTCGAGTCAAACTAAAAGGTATAACCCGTGAGAGATTTAAATGTTATTTTAAATTAACAATATATGTGCATCTCCGCATTTCGCTATGGAATTGTCGACTTTTAAAAATTTAACGCAAAATCAACGTGTATGAAAAGTACCCCAAATATTTAGCGTTTTTTAAAAAGCGTCCGTTTTGCGTATAGCTAGTGACATTGTGTTCTTAAAATTATTTCGAGTTTAACGATGGTGTCGGAAAAATTTAATTCGTTGCGAGCGAGAAGATATGACCTGTTGAATATTTGGGTGGAGTTTATTTAAGATTTTTTATGAAAATGGTTATTTGACACTTTACCCCCCTGTTTGGGGTCGATTTGAATTTTTCAAAAAAGTGTGGGGGGCGTTGGTAAAATGAAATTTAGTTAAAATAAAAAATAAAAAAGGTGAAAAGTCGAAAATGCCCCTGATTACTATTCATAACTTTTGTCTATTAGTTAATACTAGTTTTTGAACCCTCGCTTCGCGCCGGGGGTTCGATTTTTAATGTATTTTATTGTGTTTAGTTACGTAGTCTGCGAGTGAAAAATCAACATATATGAATAGTACCCTAAATATTTAGCGTTTTTTTAAAAGTGTCCATTTTGCGTATAGTTAGTGACATTGTGTTCATAAAATTATTTCGAGTTTAATGATGGTGTCGGAAAATTTTAACCCGTTGCGAGCGAGAAGATATGACCTGTTGAATATTTGAGTATAGTTTATTTAAGATATTTTATGAAAATTTTGATTTGACGCTTTAACCCCCTGTGTTGGGGGTCGATTTTAATTTTGAACAAAGTGTGAGAGGCTTGTGTGGTGTTACTTGAAAGAAAGAAGGGAAAATGGGGAAAAAGTGTGAGGGGCTTGTGTGGTGTTATTTGAAAGAAAGAAGGGAAAAGGGGGAAAAAGTGAGAAGACGAAAATACCCCTGTTACTATTCATAAGGTTTGTCTAATAGTTAATATGGTAACTAGTTGTTTACCCTCGCTTCGCGCCGGGGGTTCGATTTTCAATGTATTTTATTGCGTTTAGTTTAACGATGATGTCGTTGAAGCACAACTCGAGTCGAACTAAAAGGTATAACATGTCAAAGATTTAAATGTTATTTTAAATTAACAGTATAGGTGTATCTCTGCGGGTGGAGAAAAATATAAAGGAAACCGAAAAAGAAAAAAGAAAAAAAAATTGTTACAACGGGGAGAGAAAAATATAAAGGAAACAATCAGTACTATTCATATTTTTTGTCTAGTAGATATTTGTTGCTGCTAATTATAAAGAAATCGTTGGTACTATTCATATTTTTTGTCTAGTAGATATTTGTTGCGGGTGAAGAAAAATATAAAGGAAACCAAAAAAGAAAAAAAATGGGAAAAAAACTGTTAAAAAAAAATTGCTACAGTACCGTGAATAGTAATGATCACGTGAATAGTACTGTTCGCGTGAATAGTGACCGGTGTACAACCATTGTTGCGCGGTATACAAGTGATTAAAGCGTGCGAATAGTGCTATTCATATTTGTTTTGTCTATTAGTGTATATGTAAATGTAAATATAAACGAAAAATTCTATCTTATTGAAAATATAAAAAGACAAAATTGCTAAAATAGTCCCAGTGGTTTGTAGCAAAATGTTGATTTCGTCTCTATACATTTTTTATGGATTTGGTCCCAGTAGTTTGTCAATATTGCTGATTTAGTCCCTATTTCTGACGACCGTCAAAAAATTCTGTTAACTCCAGTCATAAGCAAGACATGTGAGGGTATTTTTGTCTATTTCTTTCTTTTATTTACAAAATTGTTGAAATCGCCCATGTGATTTGTACCAAAATTACTGAAATCGCCCCTATACTTTATAACAAAATTGCTGTCAAAAATATTGTCTTCCTCACCTTCATCTTTATCCCCTAGAAAAATATGAACAAACCCTAAATAACATCTTCAACCTACTTTATTAGTAACATCTTCGACCTAATTTTATCAAACAATAACATCTTCAACTTAATCACACATCTTCCTTTTTTCTTTTTCTTAATAAACACACCTACTTTATGTTTATAACCCAATTCAAAAGGCACCACATATGAAACCCACCAAATATGAAACACCAAATATACTTCAATTAATCTACTTTATGTTTTACAGAGCATTGAGCATCAACGATTCAAGCTTCATCATCACTCTTAAAATTGAACCATTGATGATGCTTCAAGCTTCATCATCATCTATATATTTCATTTAAAAAAACACCTGTCACCATCATCTTTATACTTCATCATCATCATTTTAATTTTTTATTTTAATAGAGAAACAATAGTCATTCCAGGTCTAGAAGTTGTCTCCTTCAGATATGCAAGCGGAGTACGAATCGGAGTATGAAACCCAAATTCAGATTCGTTTTTTTCATAAATTTTTTGCATATATGAAATTATATTTATTAACTGGTTTGAATAATATGAATATGAATAGATTTTGAAGAAATCGATGTGAATTTTGAGTATAATTTAGAGTTTATAGTTTGTAGGTTTATTGATTTCATTGTTTTATTAAAATGGATTTAGGGTTTGTTCATATTTTTTTGGGATAAAAAATGAAGGTGAGTAAGACAACATTTTTGGGGATAAAGATTTCAACAACTTTTTTACAAAGCACGGGGACCATTTTAGCAATTTTGGTACAAACCACGATTTCAACAATTTTGTAAATAAAGAAAAGAAATAGACGAAAATACCCTCACATGTCTGGCACATGACTGGAGTTAATGGAATTTTTTGGCGGCCGTCAGAAATAGGGACCAAATAAGAAACATTGACTGACCACTGGGACGAAATCCATCAGAAAAAACATATGGACGAAACCAGCATTTTGCTACAAATAAAAAACACACATAACTTGTTGCTTGACAAACCTTCAAGCTTAAATTTAATTTGATTGCAATGGTAGACCACTAAATGCTGAAACATTCTTGATTGCTTCCCCTTCCATCTCAACAAGTCGTTTGCAAAACGTCTCGACATCACAAGCATCTTCTTCCAGCGATAACCTCATCTCCTTCCACTGGTATTCACGAGACCCATCGTCCATCACGGGTCCCACAACCTTCCCTAGCAAGTCGACCCCTTTCCGATCTATAGAAAGCACCCGTGCATCCTTCACATACACAAGATATCAAAAGTCACATAAATTAACATGTGACCACAAAGGGAAATGCTACATGTATGTACATATATATATTCATACCTTCACATTCTTATTCAAGTATGCAGCACAAATAATCATCAGGGCTCGACGTCTTGCTTCATTTTGATTAATCCCATCAATCAAGCTTGCAGAATAAATTGCTACACAAACAAATACCAAAAAGAAAGAAATAGTAAAATTGTGGACTAATATTTTTTTGGCTAAAGTGTGGACTAATTAATATTTGATGAAGACATCATAAATGCACATGTAAAATTGCAAACATTATGCACATGTAAAAATACATACACAAAGGGTCAGCCTTTGATTCTTCCATATCTTTCAAATCCACTTCATGACTGCTTCCCTTGCTTTCAATGTAACTGATTGAACTGCATAATAGACATTTTGCTCAAACAAAAAGCTCGCATTCATTAGATACTTGATAACGATGAGAATTCCAAGTACTTCCACTCTTCCATCAAACGAAATACAACAAGTGCACCATTCGGGGGCTAAACATAAATGGTTCGTGGACCGAAGAACCAACCGTAGTCAAAGATACGATCCTCGAACACTTCAAGAATATCTTCGGGTCCAAAAACAGTAGCAGACCTGCGCTATTGGGCTATGCCGACCCTGATGGCCTGTTTTTACCAGGTTAATAGTCGACGAAGCTGATGGGCTAGAAGTAGGGGTGGTCAGTATTTGGTTTGAAACCGTTTAACTCGAAAACCAAACCGAAAAAAACCGAAACCGAATTTGAAAAACGGTTTTCGGATCGAGTAAAACCGAAACCGAATTTGAATTCGGTTTTCGGTTTTGAAAATTTTGAATTCAGTTAAACCGAATTCAAAATTTTTACTGTAATATATAATTTGTATGTTTATGTTTTAATGTCATTATATTTTGGGATCCAATCATCTAAAGAGGTTTTCACCCATATGACGATTGGGTGGCCTACATTATATTTATATTACTCAAATTATTATGTTCATTTCTTAATAACGGAAGCAGTAAACGTCACAAGTAAGCTGTAAATATTGATAAATCATTGAATTCTTGATTATTTAATAGTACGTCATTGTTTTAGGTTGTAAATAACTAAGACATCAATAACGCCACAACTAAACTACCACGATTTTGAATTTTTTCATGATTTTCGGTTTTAACCGAAACCGAACCGAATTCGAATTCGGTTCGGTTTTCATTTTGAATTCAGTTTTCGGTTCGGTTTTGATATGGGACTCGGGTTGAAAAGGTTAAAGGAAGTTGGATTATGTTTGATAGTATTAGTTTTATTTATTTACTTTATCTCGTTTCATTATTTAAATTTATTTGTTTCCAAATAGAAGTTAGAGTCAAAAGTTGTAGGCTAAGAGTCTACGTAGCTAGGGGGGATCTTTTCTAAATAATATTAAGTTTCATTATTTTAACGATTGTATCGTTCCAGAATCAATATTCTCGTTATTATTTGCGTGAATATATGTTCGATTGAAGCACGTTGTTGTTTTAATTGTTTGTTGCGAAGAGCGTTTGTCTTCCAACGGATCCTTTGATCCTTATCATTTGGTATTCAGAGCAATCGATCCACCCTATCATCATTCCAATTAGTTGGGTCTCTCCCACGTTTGGATCTTGATAGTTTATCTCATATCTTAATTCCGATTAGTTGGGTCTCTCCCACGTTTGGGTTTTGATATTCTATCTCAAAAAAAAAAAAACAAAAAAAAAAAAATTCACGCCGAAATCACTGTTCGTTGCCAGAAAAACGCGTCAGAACACTATAATCATCGCCAGTAAACGCGTCAGATTTACTGTTCATCGTCGTAATTACTGTTCATCGCAAAAGTTTTTTTCTTTCTTTTCTTGTTTCAATGGCCGACGATAAGGGCAATCAAAATCACGATCTCGATATCGCTCTTAAAAGACTCATGAACACGCTAGATATAGTTAATAAATCCAACGAGCGTGCAAAACAGCGATGGCTTGAAGAAGAAACCCGAAGAGCTACTTATGATGTACGACCTTGGAACGAATCACATCAATACTACCAATATGAATTATCTCAATACCACCAATGCCCCATTTACTATGAACCACAATCCTACCATCAACCCTACTATCCACCACTGCCTTACTATCATCCTTACTATCAACCACAACTCTACCAGCAGAGTCAACCTGTTAAGGAGAATCTCGATACGGACGAGTTCTTTGACTCGATGAAAAGTTTAATAACGAGGTTGAAAAAATCAGAATCAGCACGTATGAAGAATCGTGACAAAATAGTTGAAGAGAGTCAACTTGAGGTAGAAAATAATAAAATAGCCGAAGAGAGTCAGGTTGAAGAAGAAAATGTGTCCTTGAATCCTGAAAAAGAAATTATTTTAGAAGGGATGCAGAATGATATAGTTGTTGTTCGTGTTGAAGAAGGTAAAGAATCTGAAACACAAGATTTTGACTTGTTAGGTTCTGGTTTAAAAGAAGAGAATTTATCACTTTCTAACGTAGTCGCGAGTTCTAAAGGTATCCTTGATAAAGGTGAAGTTGTAGCGGTTTCAAAAGATTATGGAGGAAATAATATATCTTATGTTTATTTGAATAACTCCATAGATGCGAGCAAGATGATTAATAAAAGATATTTGTTCGTGTTTAAACCGGACATTGAGAACTCGAGGTCGAGTTCTTTTCAAGAAGGGGATAAGGGTCTAAGGGTTTTAGAGTATAAGAATTTTGCAAGAGGTCGTCGCAAATTAATTTGGAATGATAACGATGAGTTTGTCATTGATGTGTTTGTCTTTGATCCGGGCATATCATTTTATTTGAGTTTCATTCTTCACCGAGTTGTCATTGACTGGTTTATCTTTGATCCGGGTATACCGTCTTATTTGAGTTGGAACTCGAGGACGAGTTCTTTTCAAGTGGGGAAGACTGATATGGGACTCGGGTTGAAAAGGTTAAAGGAAGTTGGATTATGTTCGATAGTATTAGTTTTATTTATTTACTTTATCTCGTTTCATTATTTAAATTTATTTGTTTCCAAATAGAAGTTAGAGTCAAAAGTTGTAGGTTAAGAGTCTACGTAGCTAGGGGGATCTTTTCTAAATAATATTAAGTTTCATTATTTTAACGATTGTATCGTTCCAGAATCAATATTCTCGTTATTATTTGCGTGAATATATGTTCGATTGAAGCACGTTGTTGTTTTAATTGTTTGTTGCGAAGAGCGTTTGTCTTCCAAAGGATCCTTTGATCCTTATCAGGTTTTCGATTTTCCCAAAAAAAAATTCAAAACCGAAAACACCGAACAAACCGAAAACCAAACCGATGAACACCCCCAGCTAGAAGACCCATTCTCTGAAAATGAAGTTTGGAATGCAGTGAAGGATTGTGGTAGCTCAAAGGACCCGAGGCCCGATGGTTTTAATTTGGGTTTTTTAAAGAAGTTTTGGACATTATTAAGGGTGACCTATTCATTGCAATCAACTCTTTTTGAGAAACGGGGTCTATTTCTAATGGTTGTAATGCATCTTTAATTACCCTTATTCCAAAAAAACGGGAACCCGTAAATCTACATGGCTTTCGTCCGATTGTCTCATTGGAAGTTATTACAAGATTATTGCAAAGCTTCTTTCTAATCATCTACGCAAAGTTATTCTGAATCTTGTGGGGTATGAGCAAAGTGCATTTATCAAAGGTCGTAATATTTTGGATGGAGCTTTGATTGCAAACGAAACCCTTGATTACCTTAAGCATGAAAACTCTAAAAGCTTGGTTTTTAAGGTAGACTTCGAGAAAGCATTTGATTATCTTAGTTGGGAGTTCTTATTGGAAATCACGGGTATCATGGGTTCGGGGTTAAATGCAGAAATTGGATTTTCTCATGTCCCAAGTCGGCTTCTATTTCGATACTGGTCAATGGTTCACCGACAAATGAGTTCAAACTTGAACGTGGTGTGAGGCAAGGAGATCCGCTTTCGCCTTTCCTCTTTATCCTTGCGGCCGAAGGGCTTAATGTATTAACTAAATTGGCCGTAAAAAGTAACTTCTTTTAAGGGGTTCTTATTGGCAAGGACAAAGTTCCTATCTCGCACCATCAATATGCGGACGACACAATCTTTTTCGGTTCATGGAGTGAGTCTAATATTAGAAGCTTAATGACACTTCTTAAATGTTTTGAACTTACATCGGGACTTAAGGTTAATTACCATGAAAGTAATCTATTCGGGGTTGGAGTGGAGTAACTTCTTGTTGAGAATATGACTAAAACCTTTAGTTGTAATGTTGGTACATTTCCTTTCATTTATTTGGGACTTCCTGTGAGTGGTAAAATGAATAAGGAGGCTAGTTGGGATCCGGTGTTAAATAAATTCGAGAAAAGACTTTCGGATTGGAAAGCGCGTTCGGTGTCATTTGGTGGGCGTTTGACCCTTATCAAGTCGGTGTTAAATAGTCTTCCGTTGTACTACTTCTCGCTCTTCCGTGCTCCGCCATGTGTAATAAAAAATCTCGAGTGTGTAAGGCGTAATTTCTTTTGGGGCGGGTCGGGTAAAAAATCAAAAATTTTATGTGTTAAATGGTAGGAAATACTTCTTCCATTCGAGGACGGGGGGTTAAATTGGGGTCTCTAAAAAGCAAAAACCTTGCTTTGATCGGCAAGTGGTGGTAGAGGTTTAAAACCGAACCCACTTCCTTGTGGGTCAAAGTTATCTCGAGTATTTATGGTGCAAACAGTGGCCTTACCACCATTAACCATGTGCGTTTTGGAACATATAACTCTGTTTGGTCGAATATTGTTAAAACAGGTAAGTTTATCGCTTGATATTCCCTTCCAAAGTTACTTTGTTAAAGAAATCGGTGATGGTGGTTCTACAAGTTTTTTGAATGAAGTTTGGCTTGGAAATGAACCTTAGAAAGATAAATTCAAACGACTTGCGGTACTAGAAAATGATGCAGCAGCAACAGTAATGGATCGAGTTTCTTGGAATGGTTCAAAAAACATCGGTGTATGGAGTTGGGTACGTAACCCGACGGGTCGAACATCCAGCGAGCTAGATCAACTTACCAGCCTTCTCGAAGCATTACCTATCAATCATGATGTGCCGGCCGGTTGGCGTTGGTCCGCAAACTCAAATGGTAACTTTACAACAAGCAGGTTAACGGATTTGATAAATGAGAAGATTCTAAAGGTAGGAACAAACTCTTTCAAAACGTTAAGGAATAAGTTGGTGCCTAAGAAAGTGGAGGTCTTCATGTGGAGAGCGAGAAAGAGGAGATTACCGTTATTAACGGAACTAGACAAGAGGGGTGTTGATACACACTCGGTTCGGTGCCCGTTATGTGATGGGAGTATTGAAACTATAGATCACACCTTAATACTATGTCCACAAACATACAACATTTGGCGTAAAGTGTTTGATTGGTGGGGGCGTAGCGGATTTACATTTGTTAGTTTAGGTGATCTTGTTAATGATAATTGGACTCAAGCTTCGACGGATTTGGGCAAAATTATTTGGCAAACGCTTATTTGGTCGTGTTGTTACTTCAGTTGGAAAAACCGTAATCAAAAGGTCTTCAAAGGTAAAAGTTGGAATGTACCGGTCGCCATTAATGAGATTCAAGTTTGTAGCTTCGAATGGGTCGCAAAGAGATGCAAATCGAAGACCATTGATTGGCATAATTGGATTCATAACCCAAAAATGTTTATCGTGTAGTCGTGTGAGTTAGTTATAGTCTTATAGACTAGATACCATGAGTTAGTTATACTCTTGTTGTGATGCAACCTTTGCATCGTCTCGAGTATATAGCTAGTAGCTAGTCTATGTTTCTAGTCCATTTGTGGTGTTGTATTGTGTGAGGGATACTAACTATCTCTGTAATTATTATTGGTTAATAAAAATTCTGCTTTTCGGAAAAAAGAAATGATAAAACAAGCATCATGGAAATCAAATATACATGCTCAAATAAAGCAGTTTTAGCTTTGTCAATGAAAGTTGTTTAAGGATTCTTACCTTGGACTGAACTTATAAACCATGTATTGTTGATCTTCCTTCAATAGGTCTACAAGATTTTCCGCACGAGATGTAGATGCGAAATCAGATGAACGTAAGATACCGGAAACAGCATAACTAAATTTCTTTATCGCATCGCCTTCTGATATTATCATCTCTCGAAGGCTCTCTGCAGCTGACTTAAGCTGATAGAATTTTCATACTTAACAATTAATGAGCATATAACAAGATATTAACATTAAATTAATTAAAGAAATTACAATAATATGTTAACAGAAATATGACCGTCCTAAGGAGTAACATAACTCCTATAAGAAATAAACATATGCAATATCACCAACAGTTTGGCCATCACGAAGGTAAACATTTGGATGTTAGTATGTTACGTTGTTATACCAACATAGAACCATAATTTTATCAAAGTATAGAATGGCTATAGACGCATGAAAAAATGACTAATAGACTATTTATATTCAGCTTCTAGAACTGTACCTTTGTATCGCCAAGCGGCACAACTTCACCAACTAGAGCAACTCGATTAGGAGGCTGTATTAACAAGAAATTTTTGGTGTTATCACAAGTTTATCAAGATAGATATAGTATAGTTTTCAGCATTCACATTTATATATTAAATTACAAGCAGTGTTTTCTTAGGAAGCACATAGATAAAGATATGAGGAAAGTTAAGTAGCTAACCTTCTTTAGAGATTGAAGCAAACTTGCAAGGGAGCCTGGTAAGGTACTTGTGACCGCAAATGAACCTCGCTCATCGATAAGCGTATTCTATATAACCAAATATACAAATCAGAACAGCAGCAGAGAGGAAAATGAGTATTGCGCACGTATAATGGTGTGTCATTTAAACCATATACCTATACCATAAATTTTAAAAGAAAAGTGTAAACAAGGTTACCAACCTATGCTAGTCATCTTGTATTATAGTTTTAATCATACCGACAATGTGCATATAAGTGGGTTGAAAAATATATCCCCGTTACACAAACGAAGAGTAAATAGATTTAAATAAAACTCACTATAAATCTTGATTCTTTGTTTAACTCGGGTGACATTATTTGCGCTTTTTTTTTTCACTCAAAAGGCAAATGAAACTGATCATGAAAGCTTAAATTCATCCCATACAATTACCACTAGAACTCAGGTGACACAATTGTTGACTATTACAAGCATCATTGAACCATAAAGGAAAACACGATAACACCCAATACAAGTTCTACAGTTGAACATATTAGTTATAACCATACCACATTATGCAAATCATCTTCAGGTACCCAAATGTAAGGCCTCCCTCTCTTCACAAAGTACTTAACTTTTGAACTGTATATCTCTTCTTTACTGCAAAACAAAACACAGACACATTACTTAACAAGCAAATTTAGGAACTATTATTCAATTGAAGCAAGCAATACAAGATCGGTACCTTCCTTTAGCATCTGCCTTGACTGTATTCAGGGTACCTTGCCAATTGGATGCCAATATGGTCTGTAATTATATATTATATAATGATTACTAAAAAACAAAATAATATGTGTGGTGTAGACTGTAGAGTGAAATAATTATGTATACCTTGCATTTTTCGGCGACTGTTAAGACAGTATTTTTTCTACCTTTAATCATTTGTAAAAACGAGTGATGCACACCAACTGTTTGATGTAATTACTCAAAGAAAGCAAGATATGAGCCAGCACTGATATAGCCTCAAGGATGTATATCTAGTAAATCAAGGTTTACTTTTGTGATGTGCGCCTGAGAGAAAGAGAAGGGGTTCAGGGTTTTAGAAGAAGCCAAATACAGGCCGTCGGCGACGGAAAGTTTTATTACGATCAAAACTTTTTTTTTTTTTGTATTTTTATTTATATTTTATATTTATATTTATATTTATATTTATATTAGGTGACACCCTACTCTTTGATCCCTATCATAAGTTTAAAGTTATGCCGCAGGACTTATATTTACATATTAACTAATAGACAAAAGTTATAAATAATATCGGGGTCATTTTCAACTTTTCACCATTTTTTTTTTAACTTACTTTCATTTTACCAACAAAGGCCCCCACATTTTTTTGAAAAATTCAAATCGACCCCCCAAACGGGGTAAAGTGTCAAATAACCATTTTCATAAAAAATCTTAAATAAACTCCACCCAAATATTCAACGGGTCATATCTCCTCGCTCGCAGCGAGTTAAATTTTTCCGACACCATCATTAAACTCGAAATAATTTTAGGAACACAATGTCACTAGCTATACGCAAAACGGACGCTTTTTAAAAAACGCTAAATATTTGGGATACTTTTCATACACGTTGATTTTGCGTTAAATTTTTAAAAATCGACAATTCCAAAGCAAAACGCGGAGATGCACATATATTGTTAATTTAAAATAACATTTAAATCTCTCACAGATTATACCTTTTAGTTCGACTCGAGTTGCGCTTCAATGACATCATCGTTAGCCACAAAATAATTTTACTAAACGCAATAAAATACATTAAAAATTGAACCCCCGGCACTAAGCGAGGGTTAAATAACTAGTTATTATTATTATTATAAGTATAATTAAGGGAAAAATAGGTAATTTGGTGTAGATGATCAAAAAGTAGTGTGTAAAAATCATCTCTCAAAATTTACTTTTGTTAAAAGTCAAATAAATTATTTTATGAGTAGAAAATACATGTGTTTTATATTGAAATTACACCGATCATCCTCTCACAATTTTTAAATAGCACGACGTTAGTCCTTTTGCTCTAACTCCGTTAAACTACACAACTAAGTGGATGCACATGCAAGTCACGTAAGGGTACTTTGGTCTTTTTAATTATATATATATATTCAAATATAAATTTCATGAAAGTGAAAGCTACTGTTTAATTAGGACCCATATGACCATATGTAATAAGAATCACTTTAAAGGGTAAAAAATTTGGCTGTTTTTGTCTTCTTTTAAAACCATCTTTTTAAGTATTTATATTAAACATTGAGAGTGTAAAACAAAAGGTACAGTTGGCTTGCTGGCTAACTCTCCGAGTTACAAACTGATTTGTCAAATGTTCGAGCCCCAGGTCATTCTTTACCCTTTTTTTTTCTTCTTTTTTACTTTTTTACCCATTGTTCACTCATTTTATTAAATTCTCCATAATGCACCCCTTAACATTTTATTTTTTAATCCAGTCCTCTCACTCTCATTCTATTATTTTTAAATTCTTTTTTCAATTTAACTTTTCTTATAATTTGTACATGACTTCATTTATTTTTTCTTTATCATTTTTTTAAATATTTTTTAAAAATCGTTTACTTTACTTTCTATTTCTTTTCTACTCTCATACTTCACTACTACCATACTTTACTACTCCAATAACAAAAATATTCAAATTATGTTGATATTAAATATTTTACTTATTTATTTGAAAGTTATTAACGTTTAAGTATTTAACCTAATAGATAGGTTGTGTACAACGAAATTCATTTTTCAATTTAACTTTTCATATTATTTGTACATGACTTCATTTATTCTTTCTTTACCACTTTTTTAATATTTTTTTAAAATCTTTTACTTTACCTCCTCTTTTTTTTTACAATATTCTTTTCTACTCCCACACTTTACTACTCCAATAACAAGACTATTCAAATTATGTTGATTTTAACTATTTTAACTATTTATTTAAAACATACTTTCTCTTTAATTTTTTATTGTTATTAACGTTTAAGTATTTAATTTTAAAGATAGTTTATGTACAACGAAAAACTGACTAATTATGTTATATATATATAAAAAAAATAAGGGGTTCGCCGCCGCAATGCGCGGCTAACTTGAAAAACTTGTTTCCATAAAAAAGAGATAATAAATAGATTCAGTTTTTTCCTAAATCATCATTTTAACCCAAACAATAACGACTGAAAACTTGTAACCAACTAAACAATTAGCGATAAGTCGATAACCCTAAAATTGAGAAGCTACAATCGTGAATATGTATTACGAAGATGATGTAGAAGATCGGGTAGAACAAGCTGCATACGGTAAAACGCATAACATACAATTATGAATATGTATTGTAGACGTTGAATTAAGGATCTTAGGTCGCTTGCCAACAATACTAGAGGCGAAATACACTAGAATTGGGTTAAACCGAGATGTGGGTCGTATTGGGATCGATTAGATCAAACCTAGAGTGAAAACTAGATTAGGTCGATGCCTAAACGAAGTATTTCGGTGGTATAAGGTGTTAGGGTTCTTTGGAGACGAAAACCAGTCGACTAGGGTGATTGGAATGTGTAACCCTACAAAGGAGACACAAACTCGTATATATAGTATATCTCAGACACACTCGGTCGAGTGTGTCTCTCAGTCGGTCGACTGGGTAACACAGTCGGTCGAGTGTGTGGACACGCTCGGTCGACTGTGTGTGCAGTTTAACTTATTGATTGTTTAACTAATTAAGCACGCACAAACACAAACGGAATCAATAGTCATAAGTCATAGTTATTACATAACCAAATGTATTAAATAATGATATAAACTACGTCTGGGGATTCATGCACCAACATGTATTGAGATAATGTATTATACTTGATGATGTTTGGTTTATATGCTTATTATATCAATTGTGTTATAGCGTGAAGTAAAAGGATTTTGTTTCTATTTTCAAAATAATGATATAAACTACGTCTGGGGATTCATGCACCAACATGTATTGAGATAATGTATTCTACTTGATGATGTTTGGTTTATATGCTTACTAGATTTATGAGTATGTGCGTTGCACGGGGACTCATCCGCAAACATGATTGGTTTTAAACTTATATATGAAATAACGATATTATAGGAATAGTGTCAAAAGTACTTTTATGATTGAATTAGTAAAATATGTTTTTTTTTAACAACACACATTAGTATCAAACAAACTTGAAAATTACAATGGTATATCAATTAATGAAATGATACATATCACAAATATTATGTTGGGTGAACTATAGATATCAGACTCACGGCCATGTCCTTTCCCTCTCCAAATCCATCCTTAAGTTGCAATTCACGCATTACTTAAAAGTCATAAGCAGCAACAACAGAATACGAATACACTAATAACAGAACGCATATAATTCATAGTAAAAAAGTATCACTATATATGTCCATATTTTTGACAAAAAGTCTTCTCAAACAACTAATTTTCATTTATTGCAAGTTGCATAAAGTCGACTGATAATACTTCAACTAAAAGTAAGAGATTATTTAGGTGTTTAATTGTTACCTATCAATCTATCATCATATGCCACTGCAAGAATTACATACATTTTTTTTAATAAAATTTCAGGTCAATTACTCATTCCTCTCTAACCATTACAAGTATTGATTACAAATATTTATTACAAACGGTTCATATATGAAAATCAGTGGTATAACAATTACCAAAATGATAAAGATAGTATCACAAGTATAATTAAATTTGAAAATGTATGTATATGGTGTATGATCCCGTGCATTGAAGCCGTTATATTTCGGGTGTTGTATCTCGTTCAGTTTTCGCAATTTGACGGATCGTGTTGTCATTATAGCATATGCTATTGCAACAATCTGAAAAGGAACAAAGGATTCGAATGATACCTGTGTTCCTAAGATTCAAATCAAATACTTTAGTACTACTTGTAGATTAACATTACCTCTGTAAAAAGAGAGACTACCATTTCCGAGAAATGCAGCTACACTCTGCAACCTTAAAATTCAATAACAGTATATAAACTCCTACTTAAACATTAAAATTAAATAATAATATATAAACTCCTTTTATAACACAAAAAAGTAATTACCTTAGGAACACATAGACAAATTAGGTTAAGGCACCTTCTAGGATTTTGGAATGGTTACAGAAGCTATTGTATGCTATCAACGTGCTCTTCAATTTAAACTACGTAAAAATCTATTGATATATTAGTAGTTTTATTGTAATAATATATACTTACTTTTTGTTAGGAATTCTTAAATTTGGGCAAAAAGAGGTAGGGTCAATCTAAACCGAGACCGTATGCAAAAACTTATACCAAAGTTTTTCATTTTGACCCATTACACCCGACTCGCTTGACTTGCCATATCCCACATCTAAGAGAGTAACATGTATCATATTGAATGTAAGATTACCTCCAGCATGATCGAGACATCAAGTAGGTGGTGTTTAATATTGGTAAGATTACAAAAATTCGACTGCAATATCATAATGAACAACCAGCAACAATAGTGTAATCTTTCACTCGTACTACAATTGACTTGCTTCAATCATAAGCCGCTTTGATCCATTACCAGCCATCCCGACCATCTTTCCACTTTTACATGTAATATGTATATGTTTTATCATGTACAAACACAATATGATACATCCTACATATAAGAAAAAGAACTGTATATTACCTTTATCAACCAAGCTTAAATCAGGAGAAAGACCCGGTCCTGTTACATGCAACAAAATATCCTTTGAGCTGTTATACACTAAAGTCACATTTTTATGATAAAATATCTATAAATAACTTTATATTTTGGAAGCATAAACGGATAATGGATTTGCAGTGGAGGCATAAAACAGACCAAGCCCTCAAGAGAGCTGCATTCGAAATTCAAATTTACATCAGAAAATCCATTTGTGAACGCTATAGTTTTTTAGAAAAAATCAAAACCCGACAACAATTTATTAAGTGTGACATCAAACCGGAACGCTATAATTTTTAAGACAAAATCAAAACCCGTTCCTTGATATGTAACAATGAATAGATGATAAAAATAAGCGTTCCTGAATAACTTCACACTAAGGAGCGTATACCCATTGACTCCACGCCAAGGTTGTAAAAGGCGCGAGTCGGGAACGCATCGGTCATGCCTAAAAAACGACGCGTCGGACGCAACGGGGACGCAACGTTGACGCAACGTTGACTAACGTTGACTTTTAAAATATTTGTATTAAATATATATTTATATATAATATTACGGAGTATATAGATTGAATCTTAAAATATAAACTATATTTACAATAAACATGAACAATTAGCAATTATTAACAATATTACCAAAAAAAAAAATGACCGACTTTGACTGACGTTGACCGACTTTGACCGACTTTGACCGACTTTTTACCGTTGACCGACTTTTTAGCAACGACGCATTGGCCATGCCTAAAAAACGACGCGTCGGCCGACGCATCGGCCAAGTCGGCCGACTTTTACAACACTGCTCCACGCCATTCACCGAAGGATGATAAATATTCCAGAATAATTCAATCAAAACCCCTAGCGTACTAAATTGCTGATAACAAAAATAACTACACCAACGTGTATATTCCACCTTATTTAGGGCAAGCAAATCTTTCAAGCATGAAAGGTAATAACATTTGTTAACATATAAAGAAATTGATGTAAATTTTTTTATATTTGACCAAATGTATGATAAATTATTTCTTTCATATAAATCTCATAAAAAACAATCATATATTCCTCCACATTAAGTAAGAACCAACCATGTATATATCTAAATAAGTGGAAATTGAATACATACCTTGAAATAAGATGAAATAGAAGAAGGGCTGAGTCAAGTTTAGGCTGACGTAAGAGGATCATTTTGTTTGACCTTTTCGATATGAACATTCATGGTTTGAGGTACAGTCTGCATGCGTTATCTACCTCTGGCAGTGACATGTGAAGCATTTTGCGTGTCAGAAGCAACTGATATTAACACTAAATCAATATTCGGAACTAAAAAAACGCTAATGTTGTAATATAAATGAGCCACAAAAAGCAAATTATAATCATGTAAACATATCTCAATCTCACCTTCAGAAGTTAACATGTCACTCTCATTGTTAAGCGCAACCTTAATATTTTGTGAACCCACAACTCCTGTCGTTGCTATACTATTTTGTGGGTTAATATGTTGTAATATAAACGATCCTGTAACATGCCATATCTTAATATTTTGGGTACACAATGAATTGCAGCAGGCTGCAAAGAACATACTGTCTGTGTTGCTACAGGATTAGCAGCTACAACTACACAATTCAATAAATCATAGTACAAATAGGATACAAACAACTAAAACACGTTAAAAATAAATAGCTACCAATATTATTACCTATTTAGACACATGTAGTAAAGCCAGCCCATTTTCCCACCTCCGGGTAACATAGATCAAGAAATCATTTTTTCCACTGTCCACACCACTTACCCAAAGCAGCAAACACATGACATTGGGTATATCTGCATAAAATTGGCATCAAATTAGACAGCCCCCACAATGCTCACGTAGCCTATATGATATATATATTAAAATACTATACTATAAGAGATTTTCCACACTTATAATCACCTGCTCACTGCATATATTTTAACCATGTACTAACCTTATGGATGAATGATGATGTATCCAAACCAACTTCTTTATCTTCTAATTCATAGTCATAATTTATGTTATATCTACAGCTCTACACTGTTAATTTCATATATTTAATCATCAAAGTATATTTAAAACTCTGACGTATGAAAAATCCAAGTTAGCAGATTAATTGTATCAAAATGATGTTTTGTTGAAGAAAGGAAAACTTACATTTTCCATCATCACCTTCTTTGCCAGAACCATCACTACCACCAGGTATACACATGAAAAATCGAGAAAAAATATATAGTTTCATGAATCAGGCAACTAATTTATCCCCATCGAAAGGCAAAATAACGGAGGTGTGTAGAAGTCGTTCTTTGCCTGCAAAACTCATCGTTAACTGGAGAAGATGCAAGAATGAAAATTTCAGGAGGAAAAATGGAGCAATTAAAGGAAGATCTCTTATGAATCACTAATTTAAATTATAGATTATAAAGACACCAATTGATTCACCTCCATATTGAAAAAAGAAATTGAATCACCATAAGTGGAAGATACCAATTGATTCACCCCCAATATGAAAAAGAAATTGAATTATCATAATAAAGGAACCCTAACAAAGGAATCGGATTTTGAAAGATGAAGGTGTATGTGAGTAAGATTTTGGTTGAATTGCTTGAGGTGCGTATATGTTTTTGGGAAGAAACCCTAACAAAGGAGCCTGCAGCAGCGCGTTTTGCTTTTGTCGATTTAAGATGCCAGGTGGATATTATGTAGATTAACTAGTGGCCAATGCCCGTGCGTTGCACGTAGACGTTAGTTTGTGTTATAGGTCGGTTGAGATTTGCATTTCAAGTTCAGACGGTTCTATTCATTTTTTTGTGATAAGTGGATACGTTTGGGGATATAATACATTTATTTTATTTCCAACGGATGGGTTAGAACGTCACTATGCTAAAAAGATACAAATATTCGAAACACTTAAACAAATAGTATTATGCATGGTATTTTTTTTTTAAATGCTACATTGTCACCATCATGAAAGTTGGACATTTCTAAACACCATAAAGATGAGCAGGGGATCTGATGAAGGGCTGCCTGAATATGCAGGATGCAGTATAGAAAGTATGAGCTGTAAACCAAGTGTGTTCCGGCAAAATAGTTATATTATTTGAGCCGGAGATCTGACGGTGGACCAGGTTCGACTGCCTCAAGGTGTGAGTTGCGGAGCAGGGTGTTTGAGAAGTATGCAATTTATCTGGCAACATGCATTTAACACAATGCAATTGAGGTCATATGGCAGTCAAAATGTAGCTAACGTTATAAATAGAGTCACGGCTTACCTGAGATGTAGCTAATGCGTATCTGAAACTAAAGCCATTTTTCATGAGGGTAAGCGCTGGCAAAACACAATGTTAATAAAGTCATATAGTGTTGAAAATGGAGTTAGTTTTAAATATTGTCACAACTTACCGTAAATGCATACACTATCTACCTTGAACGAATGCCAATTTTCATGAGTCTAAAGTTCCATTTATAAGGTTATTCGGTGAAAGAACGGTGATGTGAGAAACTGAAAACACCATTTCAACACCCCCAATTACAATGAACATGCCCTAGTTATTTATATTTATAATATATAATATATTATGTGATCCATACAACTTCCATAACCACAAAGCTTTAATGTTACTTAAGTCATATTAACTAATATTAATTAATAATTAATTTAATAATTTTAAAAAGTTAGAAACTCTTTACAGGATAGAAACTTCCAAAATCACGTTGGCAACACCTACGGATTTCTAAATAATATGACTTCTCACGTCTCTATTGGGAACGACTTCAAAACCTTTAAGCAAATACACTAAGCCTTCCTTAAGCCTTGGGATAAAACAATGGGCAACAGTGCTTTTCGCAGTCAATTGGATGACATTACCCTGCAAAGCATGTGAAACATCTCATCATTATATATATTAGGTAAATGCATACACACGTATGTACGTGACACCCCATAGCCATCTAAGTATTGTAAACATGGCTAGAAAACTAACCAATGCAAATTGATAGAAGGATGCATAAAATATTTTTTTTACTACACTTTAAAATAGTTTGATATTGTATATTATTTCAATGGAACAATGAAATTATAACTAATCATTAGGTCTCAAATAATATTTATGAAATTTCAAATAATGACAAACCAACTAAACAAATTATTGTTAACAAATTATTTAATTTGAAACCTATATGTCTTGACAAATATATGCAAATAAAGAAATAGACCTACAAATGTATACATATAAATATATATAGATATATATCTATGTAAACCAACATCTTTTCAATGTCAATTTATTTATCTATCATTTATGCATGTATCATATAGGGTTAATAAAAATAACAATTGCCAATGGGCAGATCATCAGCTATGTGTACATATTGTTTTGGAAAACTGACAAAAAAAAAGAAAAAGCCATACATGGAAGACATGTTTATCCAAACATATAGATACAGATATGTATCCATAATCAAACAAACACAGACATATATATATATATATATATATATATATATATATATATATATATATATATATATATATATATATATATATATATATATATATATATATATATATATATATATATATATATATATATATTTGCATATATATTTCGTATAGAAACACCTTCTAATTTTATAAAAATGCTTAGAGCAGCTGTGTATATGTTACATAGTGTTTACAAAAGCAACCAATACAAATGAATAGAAACAGCCATAAACCTCACACATGTATAGACAGAGACGATTACAACATCAACAGAAAACATAAATATAAACATATACAGAATAATAGAGAATGAAAATGGGAATTGTGTACCTTCTCATCAGAAGCAATAAAGTCAGTGCTTAGGTATTTCCCGTATGCAGTGTGGGTATCCCACGTCTGGCAAATCATGATCTTCACCTCTGCTTCCATACCTATCTGCAATTCATGGAGGTAAGCATAAGTTTTTTGGTAGCCTGTTCATTGCAAGTTTCAGTAGATAGTGCGATTGGAAGATGTGTTGTGCTTGATAATGCATAATACTAATGTATAAACTAACAGTTTATACCAACGTCTCAATGGTGCCTAATGCGGTTATGTTTTGAAATCATAATTTAATTAGGAATATCAATGGACCTTCTAATAAAATTCCCCAATTAAATTTGAGGGAGTTACGAATTATAATTTAATTGCACGAAATCAACCGAAGTAAGTAACAGAATTAATAGTAGATCATATCAGTTTTCTGAGGAATCTGAATAGACCCTCACCGGAATAGAACGGCTTCTTACCTGAGATTACATGTGGGCCGAAGGTGCGGTAATCGGCGGTGGAGACAGATGGCAGCGACATTTTAAAAAAATACGGCGACCCATTTGCGCTTCGAAGGTGATTGTGGCGGTTATACGGTGAACTGAGATTAGAGAAGATCGAGGAAGAGGTGGTTTTTTAAAATTCATACGGGACATTGCATAATGTTTATAAATTTATTAAATATATAAATTTTTTATTAAATGTGAAGATTAAGTGGGTTATTTTTTTTTTACTAAATTCAAGTGGGTATTTTTTTAACTAAATCAATCCTATATGGATGGGTAAGAAAAGTTTAATAATAATTGGAGGAAATTAATAAGAATGGAGTCAAATAAATATATTACACATAATAATAATTGTAGACTTTATATTTAAAAGTTAACATTTACCATGTGGTTAATACTTACTAATGGGTTAAAAGTGGTTAATACTTAATAATGGGTTAAAAACTTAGGTAAAAGGATGAATTAAATAACCTAATTTATGGCATTAGGAGTCAAAATTTAGTTATATATAGATTAGACTTAATTGTGATTAAATTTGGGATTTACACTGTCAGCAAGAAGTGATTAAGGGGTACTTAAGGATTGACATCTCAGATAAATCTTCATGATTTATATAATGTTATAGATAGATAGATTATAGATAGATAGATAGATTATAGATTATAGATAGATTATATCAATATCAATTGTGTTATAGCGTGAATTATATCAATATCAATTGTGTTATAGCGTGAAGTAAAAGGATTTTGTTTCTATTTTCAATTGACCACCTGTATGACTTGATATCATACGTGTATCTTTTTTTTTCTTTTTTTTACAGCCAAAGAATAATTAAATAAAAGAAAAACGCTCCCTAGCAAGACGCTAAGAGAGAATTACAACGGAATAGCAAGTCACGAGTGCCAATTGGACACTAGATGGCCCCTATTTTTAATCCAACGAAAAGACAATAATCTAATTAAATCAAAAAGACTATTTGTGATGACCCGGGAATTTCCAATCAAATTTAAACTTAATCTTTACATGATCTCGATACAATAAGCAAAATCTGTTAAACCGAGTTCTACAATGTTTGAACTATTTTTCATAAATGCATTTGACTTTTGACTATTATCGACGATTCACGAACAAGTAGTTACAAATAAATATATAAATATATATAAATTATAAATATTCAATATCTGATCAAAGATATTATGTAAAATTTATATTACATTACATACCTATTAAATATTACATTAAATCAATTACAAGTCTAAAATATAAATTGTCATACAAATGTTATTATTACTTCAAGTATTATTATTAACATTAATATTAATATCACTACTTGTTAATTTATTATCTTCAATACATAATATATAGATATGAGGTTTAATGCATGTAAGATGTTATAATTACTAATATTATTATTATTATTCATAATAGTAAGTGTATTAATATGATAATTATAATTATTAGTATTATCCTAGAAATAATATTATCAATAATATAATTAGTATTTTTATTGTTACTAAATTATTTATATTATTTATATTTACAAATATAGATAATTAATTATAGAATTGATTACATGTTACATCAACTGTTTTAGATTGATTCAAATTTTTCTTCAATTGGAATCATATCAAAATCGATTGTACAAATCAGTAGCAGTTGAATTCAATTTTTATTGTACTTTTATTATTATTATTATTTTATTTTATTTGTTTGTCTGATTGAGAAAATTAGAACCATATTTCCTATCTAATTGATCCATTCAACTAATACGTAAATCATTCATCCTACTACATACTAACTTTAGTCATCACCACCACCTGCAAGTTATTTCAAAACTTCTTTCATATTACCCATCGTGTACCCAAGCTAAACCACACCATGATCACGGTTTATGTTGTTGCACAATGGACTCCTTACAGCTGCAAGTTGATGCCCATGTCCTGCTCATTATTGTTGCTACTCTTCACTTCTGGTTGCAGCTCAAACCCACTCAAACCGTTATCAACTATTGCCGATATATGATTTATTTCACTTTTGCAGTTTATCTTCTGTTTCTGTTTCTATCACCGTCACTTGCAACATTATAAAAACACAAATTTAAACTTGCAACTTTCTTCTTCGATCAAGAATAACAACCATATAACCACTTTCAAATCACCACTAAACCACCATAACCATCGTGATCACCAACATCATATTTAATTCCATTTTTCTGTTTCCAATTAAATCTCACAACCCGCCACCATTGAACAATCATCATCAAACCCTCAACACCACCATGTCGACCACCGTGAACAAACAAAACCATCACTTTAGAACAATCAACACTTCTCAACGATCTTCCTCTTTTGTCTCGCTTTTGTTATTCAACAAACTCATTTATACACCTAAAGCCAAAACCGTCACCTTCCACCACCTTGAAGAACCCAAACATACAACCAAATTCTCACGTGCCTACTGCATATCGTCTGCTTTTATTTCCTCAAAACCATATACAACTAAACCCATAATTTAAAGATAATGTAAAGTTTCTAGAGTTATGATTGCACCTCACTACCTTGGATTAAGTTTATAAAAAAAAAAAAAAAGAGAAAAGATAATGGGAGACAACCACTACATGATGATCCCACACCTTTGGATTAAAGTGTTGATTGATATTATTATACAAAGAAAAGATTGGATGAACCGTTATTTTTTTTTTCCAAATATGATACAATTTGGACGGCTGCATGATTGGACCGTGTTCCTACTAATGCCGTGAGGTTAGTATTAGTGGACTACATACAAAATTGTGTTGTTAGTTCAAGACCCAATATGAATAAGCCCAACACTCATACGCTTATTAATCTATTTCGTTTACTATATAACACTTCGTTATATTCTGTTGTAAACCATTGATGATGATGATGTTTGACTATGAGAAGATTGGTGATGATATAAACGATGATGATGTTGAGTAAAGAGGATGATGACGCGATTATGATGATGATCATCGTGATGATGATGATAATTTGAAGATGATGACATGATGATGACGATGCAGTGATGATTTTATGATAATGATATTGATGGTGGTAATCTGTTAGGGTTTTAATATAATGACAATTGATGAGTGTTGATGAGCCTCTGGTCGATTTAATTTATCAAGAAGAAGAAGAAATAGAACAAACGAAGTTATAGGTTATAAGGAAATAAAATGGGAGATAAAACAGAAAGACAGACTAGATTAGGTGGTTTAGGGTTGTATTGGTTAAGCAGGAGGTTGTAGGTTCGATTCTAGGCTGGAACGTTTTTTTTTTTACAATAAATTTGGTTGGACTGCTAATTGGGCTCCAGTTATTATGTTGAGCTGAAACAAGGGAAATAAAAGGCTTATATATATATAATCAGGTGCAAATTAAATCAGAAAATTGAAATGGAGTAATGGTTTAGAAGGAGTGTTGGTTAAGTTAGTGGTCACGAGTTCAATCCCTGCTGGTGACAACCTAATTTTTTTAAAAGCTTATTTTGAGGTAGTTTACTTATTACTCACTTTTATTATTATTATTATTATTATTATTATTATTATTATTATTATTATTATTATTATTATTATTATTATTAGAATTACCAATATATTTATCATTATTATTTTTATTATCATTTTTATTATTTTGTTTTAACACTAACATTATTGTTTTTATCATTAATATTATTAGAATTATTAACATATCAAATAAAGATTTACTGTATAGAAATATATTATTTATATAAAATATAATTATATTATTATGTTTGTAGTAAATATTAATTATCTATTTAATGTATATAAAAATAAATATAGTTTATTTAGTTATTAATGAAACGTACAAGTTAATAAAATAACAATTAATAATAATACCTAAATTTTTGTTCGACTACTATTGGGTGTTAATATACATAATTGATATAGGTTCGTGAATCCGAGGCCAACCCTGCATTGTTCAGTTGTTAAATATCGTCGTATGTATTTTTACTACAAAATACAGTATGGTGAGTTTCATTTGCTCCCTTTTTAAATGCTTTTGCAATATATATTTTTGGGACTGAGAATACATGCGCTGCTTTTATAAATGCTTTACGAGATAGACACAAGTAATCGAAACTACATTCTATGGTTGGATTATCTAATCGAATATGTCCTTTTTATTAAGTCTGGTAATCTAAGAATTAGGGAACAGACACCCTAATTGACGCGAAATCTAAAGATAGATCTATCGGGCCCAACAAGCCCCATCCAAAGTACCGGATGCTTTAGTACTTCGAAATTTATATCATGTCTGAAGGAGGATCCCGGAATGATGGGGATATTCTTATATACATATTGTGAATGTCGGTTACCAGGTGTTCAATCCATATGAATGATATTTTTGTCTCTATGCATGGGACGTATGTTTATGAGAAATGAAAATATGAAATCTTGTGGTCTATTAAAATTATGAAATGATTATTTATGTTAAACTAGTAAACTCACCAACCTTTTGGTTGACACTTGAAAGCATGTTTATTCTCAGGTATGAAAGAAGTCTTCCGCTGTGAAATTGCTCATTTTAAAGATATTACATGGAGTCATTCATGACATATTTCAAAAGACGTTGCATTCGAGTCGTTGAGTTCGTCAATATTATTATTGAGTCAATTATAGTTAGATATGTTATAAAATGGTATGCACGCCGTCAACTTTCAATGTAATGAAAGATTTTCTTTCAAAAACGAATGCAATGTTTGTAAAATGTATCATATAGAGTTCAAGTACCTCCCGATGTAATCAACTGTTGTGAATCGTTTATAATCGATATGGACTTTGTCCGGATGGATTAGGACGGGTCCTTTCAGTTGGTATCAGAGCGGTGGTCTTAGTGAACCAGGTCTGCATTAGTGTGTCTAACTGATAAGTCGTTAGGATGCATTAGTGAGTCTGGACTCCGACCGTGTCTGCATGTCAAAAGTTTTACTTATCATTTCGTGTCGAAAATTTTCTGCTTATCATTCTTAGGGAATCATTTGCTTATCATTCTTAGTCTAGACACGTTTTACTGCATAGACTGCATGAATAGTGTATAGACAAAATTCATATCTTAGCGTATCCGCTACTTTATATCTTAGCGTATCTGTTACTGTAACTTTGCCTGACAACTTCCGTAGATTCCTCCGTAACTTATGGAATTTTAGTGTTATATATGCATATGTAAATTATGTATTGCAGGGTACTAATCTACATCCTATAATCTATTTCTTATCGAAAATCCACCATCTGATCGTACGAGATGAATCCTGCAACCAGTTCGAGTCCCTCAGATTCCGATAGCTATTCCGATAGTTATTCCGACAGCTATTCCGACATAGATGTTCGCCTAAGCTCCGAAAACAGCGTCATCGGCATGAATCAACCAATCAGCCATTATCAATTCATCTGATGGGTTCGTAGTCGACTTAATTAATGGAAACGCGCAGAAGGCAATCCCTTCCACCAACCGAATTCACCTCTTGACAATGAACCTGAAGCGTTTATCGGCGAACCTGTTCGAGACACCATTTTCAGTCTCATTTCTAGGGTAACTCGACAAGATTATATTCTAACCACAATTCTGAACCTTATTCATCTGCTCGTTCCGACCGACAATCATCCTGAAGTAATAAGTCAACGAACTTCGCGCTCGAATAATCAATTCGGAGAATATGATGCAAAATGTACCAGCTTCAGCAACATCACCGGCACCAACAATACCATCAATAAGAGCACCAATACCATCAACAATCCATGGCTCAATGTCTCATTCGGTACCTCGAGTATAATCATCATACTACGTATCGTTCTACATCAATCATTTTCGTTCTTCATGGCGATTATGTAGTCTCTAAAGATTTAGGGATTATTCATTCTAATTCTAACCAAAAACCAAATGAGTTTAATATCATATTAACTCATTAAATCCATGATTACATCTGAAGAAAACATATATGTACATATGTTTTCATAAGGATTGTAATTAAAAATTCTTTTGTACAAAGTGTTAATGGTGAAAATATTTTAACGGATAGGTAATACCCGAGGAATATTCAGATTTCACATTAATAAGTTACACTGTACATTTTTCCAATCTGATTCAACAGTCATTTACTATCCTACTTACATCCACAGATATACGAATCTGTTCACCGCAGAATAACCTTTTTCATTCAATTTCATATTTGGATTTTGACCTATCAGAATCCATCAAGTGGCATAACGAAGAAATAATGGACACAATAAAATTGATTAGAAACAGATTAATTAACAATATGAAATTCTATTAAGAATCCACGCTAACAAAATCCTAGCAAACTGTTCCTAGCTAACTGTTAATTCCATATTACCATTTAATTATCGCAATTTATTTATCGCAGTTTATTTATCGCAATTTATATTCTCGCAATTTTATTATTCGTCATTTAAATTTCTGTTATTTATTTTTACGCACTTTAAATATCGGGACATGTATACAAGGTTTTGACATATCATATTGACGCATTTATATATATTATTTGGAATAACCATAGACACTCTATATGCAGTAATGAACGAGTTCTCTATACAGGGTTGAGGCTGATTCTACAATAATATATATAATTTGAGTTGTGATCGAGTCTGAGACATGTATACGGGTCACGATACGTATTAATTAATTCGAATATTATATAGTAAACTATATATGAATTATTATTTGTACACTGCTAACTGTGGACTATCAACATTGGACAATTAAAATGAATTAAAATATTGACTATAACATATGAAACTAAACAATTCTTCAAGTTTGCCACTTGATTTCATCTTAAACCTCATTTGTATTTTGATGATTACAATCTGCGTTTAAACCTTTCATGATTCTTGAAAACACCTCAATCGAGAGGATGAACCAACCGAACTTCATCTACGGAAGGAAAAATTTATGCATATAGTTATGCACCTGAGAAACTCTCGACAATTGAGTAAAAGTTTAACACGTAGCCGCATCAGACCCTTTGGCATTTATTAGCAAAAATAACTTTGCGATCCCTTTTCAAAGTAGCCAATTTTGTCACAGCTCCAGCAAGTCAACTTTGACTTGTCATTCGAAGTAGCCATACTATAATCCTGATATATACGATTACCCTTTTGATACCGGAGAATTCTTTTATATTCCACCATATCACCGGCAGACGTACCAGTAACCTCGTTGCTTCTTGGCATAAATCTCTCTGACAAATCATTATATTTATTCATTGAAACCCTATCATATAATCATCCGCATCTTGTAACAAGAACTGCCATACCAATTACCGGGAATCAGCAATCAGTACTTTGAAAACTCACAGCATTGCTACATCAACAGTTATATGTATGACATTTATCTCTAATAATTACGATCTCTCATTCTGAAATTCTGAAAAGCACTCAGTCACAAATCAATACTCTGAATGTTGAAAAAGCTGAATGAAGCAGCAGAAACCATAGACAACCGTAAACGACCTTAATCATCAGAAGTTTGATGATAGAGAAAAGTATGTTGGAAAAGCTCAGAAAAATTGGAACTGGAAAACGGATTGAGCTAACCACGAAGGAGAACAAGGACAAATACAAGGACCAAACCCTATATTCAAAGAATTCAGGTAATTCTGAACTCGTTGAAAACTTTAGAGAATATCTTGCTCCGAAGTCATGTTAAAATATTGCGGAAAATCTTTCTCCATCAACCATCGAACTTAGAAATTCCAAAATATCATCATCAATATCTTCGATATTTCTGAGGATATTTTCATAAATATTCTCGTCCGAAATTATATACCTCCTTATGCTTCATGTGTATCATTATATTGGAAACATTCAATAGAAAATTTAGTACCGAAAAGCAGATTATGCGAAACTAGGAAGAAGGCCATGGACAAATCACAAAGAATAAGTTGGACTTCAAAGAATCTAAATGATTCAATGTCTGCTAAAGTCTTTAGTGAATATCTTACTCCTTACTCTAAACCCTTACAGCTAATAGTTTCTATCATCCTCTGATATTAGATATTCCGAGATATTATCGTATCTTTCATTATAAATATCCTCGATATTTCTGAATATATTTTTATAACTAATACTATCTGAAATCATTTATCTCTTCGTGCTATCAGTGTTACATCATATAGAAACTGTTAGTTTCTATATTCTGTAAACTTTCGAGCTTAAAATATGAATGTTATTGAAGTAATGTTGGGAACTGATGCATGAGTTAGTATAATATAATGACACTTGATCAACGTGATTATATTACAGTAAGTCATGCTGAGTTCTAATGGGACATGATGGTTCATAGTAGATCATACCACCACCATGTGTCATGTTACATAACTCTTTCATTCTAATTAACTTCTGAACATATCAAGGAAGTATATTCTTGATAGCTCTATTCTCAATGATTCTGGTAATTTGACGAATCAAATCGTGCTATTACGTTCTTTCTTGATTATAACATTAAATTCATTCGAAACTCTATACTTACAAATTCTAGACCATTACTCGTTTTACTAGAGATCGAGAGGAGATTAAAAAGACGAAGAGCTCCGAAACATAAAGGAAGATATAAAACTCGACAACAACACTGAAATTACAATAATTAAAATTAAAACATCACGACAATTAAAAATTAAAAGATTGCAATCAAACTACTCGTCGTCGTCAATTGTCATCTGCAAAGTAGTGTTCACCAGTCATTTCACCATCCGTGAGGTACTCTGGAGACATCGGTATTTCTCTTGATGCCTCAACTGCTGCTTCAGCTGATTCATCGAGGTAACGATAACCCAACGTCTCTTCATCTTCAAGAACCGCATACAAAGAAATGCGTTTACCGCGATCTTCAATGGTATCTTTTATAAAGTACCATTGATCATCGGTACACAGAAAACTTGCCCTACAATCCGCATCATAATCGTCTTTATAAAAGAACACAGACGTGAATTCACACGGAACTTTTTCCTTCAGAAAGGATAGCAAGTCTTGTAAACCAACATCACGAATGTCGATATCTTCAAACAAAATACTGTCGCCCCAATTATATTCCTTAATTTGATTACGGAAATCACCTCCGTAATGAACATTGAATGAAACAATCATTGGGGGAAGTGTTAACATTTTGCAGTTTGGGAGTGTTTGATTTTGATTTTTGAGAAAGGTGGAAATATAAAAGAAATATATGTTTGAGTGTATAAAATGAAGTATATGGTTGGTGTTTTTATAGTGTAAAAGTGACCGTTGGGATAGCCGTTGGAATTTTTTTTTTATTTTACTAACGGCTAAAAATTTGGGCAAGTTTTTGGACGAAGGTGGATGATGCCCGTTGGGACCTCTCTCGTGATAGTTTCATTCGTGCTCTTCGAATAATCAAACTACTTTATCTGTATTATTCTGTAATGATGAAAACTCTATTTATCAGCTCATATTCGTCAAGAAAAACATATTTATTGATAGCCATGACGACCTCACTCAAATTTCGGGACGAAATTTCTTTAACGGGTAGGTACTGTGATGACCCGGGAATTTCCGATCAAATTTAAACTTAATCTTTACATGATCTCGATACGATAAGCAAAATCTGTTAAACCGAGTTCCACAATTTTTGAACTATTTTTCATAAATGCATTTGACTTTTGACTATTATCGACGATTCACGAACAAGTAGTTACAAATAAATATATAAATATATATAAATTATAAATATTCAATATCTGATACTAATATTATTATTATTATTATTATTCATAATAGTAAGTGTATTAATATGATAATTATAATTATTAGTATTATCCTAGAAATAATATTATCAATAATATAATTAGTATTTTTATTGTTACTAAATTATTTATATTATTTATATTTACAAATATAGATAATTAATTATAGAATTGATTACATGTTACATCAACTGTTTTAGATTGATTCAAATTTTTCTTCAATTGGAATCATATCAAAATCGATTGTACAAATCAGTAGCAGTTGAATTCAATTTTTATTGTACTTTTATTATTATTATTATTTTATTTTATTTTATTTGTTTGTCTGATTGAGAAAATTAGAACCATATTTCCTATCTAATTGATCCATTCAACTAATACGTAAATCATTCATCCTACTACATACTAACTTTAGTCATCACCACCACCTGCAAGTTATTTCAAAACTTCTTTCATATTACCCATCGTGTACCCAAGCTAAACCACACCATGATCACGGTTTATGTTGTTGCACAATGGACTCCTTACAGCTGCAAGTTGATGCCCATGTCCTGCTCATTATTGTTGCTACTCTTCACTTCTGGTTGCAGCTCAAAACCACTCAAACCGTTATCAACTATTGCCGATATATGATTTATTTCACTTTTGCAGTTTATCTTCTGTTTCTGTTTCTATCACCGTCACTTGCAACATTATAAAAACACAAATTTGAACTTGCAACTTTCTTCTTCGATCAAGAATAACAACCATATAACCACTTTCAAATCACCACTAAACCACCACAACCATCGCGATCACCAACATCATATTTAGTTCCATTTTTCTGTTTCCAATGAAATCTCACAACCCGCCACCATTGAACAATCATCATCAAACCCTCAACACCACCATGTCGACCACTGTGAACAAACAAAACCGTCACTTTAGAACAATCAACACTTCTCAACGATCTTCCTCCTTTGTCTCGCTTTTGTTATTCAACAAACTCATTTATACACCTAAAGCCAAAACCGTCACCTTCCACCACCTTGAAGAACCCAAACATACAACCAAATTCTCACGTGCCTACTGGATATCGTCTGCTTTTATTTCCTCAAAACCATAAACAACTAAACCCATAATTTAAAGATAATGTAAAGTTGCTAGAGTTATGATTGCACTTCACTACCTTGGATTCGGTTTATAAAAAAAAAAAAAAAAGAGAAAAGATAATAGGAGACAACCACTAAATGATGATCCCACACCTTTAGATTAAAGTGTTGATTGATATTATTATACAAAGAAAAGATTGGATGAACCGTTATTTTTTTTCCAAATACGATACAATTTGGACGGCTGCATGATTGGACCGTGTTCCTACTAATGCCGTGAGGTTAGTATTAGTGGACTACATACAAAATTGTGTTGTTAGTTCAAGACCCAATATGAACAAGCCCAACACTCATACGCTTATTAATCTATTTCGTTTACTATATAACACTTCGTTATATTCTGTTGTAAACCATTGATGATGATGATGATGTTTGACTATGAGAAGATTGGTGATGATATAAACGATGATGATGTTGAGTAAAGAGGATGATGACGCGATTATGATGATGATCATCATGATGATGATGATAATTTGAAGATGATGACATGATGATGACGATGCAGTGATGATTTTATGATAATGATATTAATGTTGGTAATCTGTTAGGGTTTTAATATAATGACAATTGATGAGTGTTGATGAGCCTCTGGTCGATTTAATTTATCAAGAAGAAGAAGAAATAGAACAAACGAAGTTATAGGTTATAAGGAAATAAAATGGGAGATAAAACAGAAAGACAGACTAGATTAGGTGGTTTAGGATTGTATTGGTTAAGCAGGAGGTTGTAGGTTCGATTCTAGGCTGGAACGTTTTTTTTTTTACAATAAATTTGGTTGGACTGCTAATTGGGCTCCAGTTATTATGTTGAGCTGAAACAAGGGAAATAAAAGGCTTATATATATATAATCAGGTGCAAATTAAATCAGAAAATTGAAATGGAGTAATGGTTTAGAAGGAGTGTTGGTTAAGTTAGTGGTCACGAGTTCAATCCCTGCTGGTGACAACCTAATTTTTTTAAAAGCTTATTTTGAGGTAGTTTACTTATTACTCACTTTTATTATTATTATTATTATTATTATTATTATTATTATTATTATTATTATTATTATTATTATTATTATTATTATTATTATTATTAGAATTACCAATATATTTATCATTATTATTTTTATTATCATTTTTATTATTTTGTTTTAACACTAACATTATTGTTTTTATCATTAATATTATTAGAATTATTAACATATCAAATAAAGATTTACTGTATAGAAATATATTATTTATATAAAATATAATTATATTATTATGTTTGTAGTAAATATTAATTATCTATTTAATGTATATAAAAATAAATATAGTTTATTTAGTTATTAATGAAACGTACAAGTTAATAAAATAACAATTAATAATAATACCTAAATTTTTGTTCGACTACTATTGGGTGTTAATATACATAATTGATATAGGTTCGTGAATCCGAGGCCAACCCTGCATTGTTCAGTTGTTAAATATCGTCGTATGTATTTTTCTACAAAATACAGTATGGTGAGTTTCATTTGCTCCCTTTTTAAATGCTTTTGCAATATATATTTTTGGGACTGAGAATACATACGCTGCTTTTATAAATGCTTTACGAGATAGACACAAGTAATCGAAACTACATTCTATGGTTGGATTATCTAATCGAATATGCCCTTTTTATTAAGTATGGTAATCTAAGAATTAGGGAACAGACACCCTAATTGCCGCTAACTCTAAAGATAGATCTATCGGGCCCAACAAGCCCCATCCAAAGTACCGGATGCTTTAGTACTTCGAAATTTATATCATGTCCGAAGGAGGATCCCGGAATGATGGGGATATTCTTATATACATATTGTGAATGTCGGTTACCAGGTGTTCAATCCATATGAATGATATTTTTGTCTCTATGCATGGGACGTATGTTTATGAGAAATGAAAATATGAAATCTTGTGGTCTATTAAAATTATGAAATGATTATTTATGTTAAACTAGTGAACTCACCAACCTTTTGGTTGACACTTGAAAGCATGTTTATTCTCAGGTATGAAAGAAGTCTTCCGCTGTGAAATTGCTCATTTTAAATATATTACATGGAGTCATTCATGACATATTTCAAAAGACGTTGCATTCGAGTTGTTGAGTTCGTCAAGATTATTATTAAGTCAATTATAGTTAGATATGTTATAAAATGGTATGCACGCCGTCAACTTTCGATGTAATGAAAGATTTTCTTTCAAAAACGAATGCAATGTTTGTAAAATGTATCATATAGAGTTTAAGTACCTCGCGATGTAATCAACTGTTGTGAATCGTTTATAATCGATATGGACTTTGTCCGGATGGATTAGGACGGGTCCTTTCACTATTCCTATTACAAAAAACATCGTTGAAAACGACACCGTTCCGATAGCGCCACATCGCCCACAGGAGGGTAACCACAGAAGCAATGACTCTTTTCTTCTGAATATTAGATAAATGAACGTCTTCGATCCATACAATGAACGTGTCCCATGAAGAGAAAGTCGGCATAGCACAATTCAACCACATTCGTAGCCTACGCCAAAGATCTAAAGCCAATGTACACCCGAAAAATAAATGATCACGAGTTTCCACCCCGTTGTTGCAAACCGGGCATACAATCGAATGAATGTCGATACCTTTAGCTGAGATAAGCCACCGAACTGGCAATGAATCGAGTCTAAATCTCCACAGAAACACATTAACTTTTCTTGGCACAAACTTAAACCAACACCTTTTCTGTAATGACCCGTCCTAATCCATCCGGACGAAGTCCATATCGATTATAAACGATTCATAATAGTTGATTTCATTGCGAGGTACTTGACCTCTATATGATACATTTTACAAACATTGCATTCGTTTTTAAAAGACAAACTTGCTTTACATCGAAAATTGACGGCATGTATATCATTTCATAATATATCTAACTATAATTGACTTAATATTAATCTTGATGAAATCAATGACTCGAATGCAACGTCTTTTGAAATATGTCATGAATGACTCCAAGTAATATCTCTAAAACGAGCAAATGCACAACGGAAGAGTTCTTGCGTACCTGAGAATAAACATGTTTTAAAGTGTCAACCAAAAGGTTGGTGAGTTCGTTAGTTTATCATAACAATCATTTCAATATTTTAATAGACCACAAGATTTCATTTTCAATTCTCATAAATTTACGTCCCATGCATAGAGATAAAAATAATTCATATGGATTGAACACCTGGTAACCGACGTTAACTTAATGCATAGAATATCCCCAAAACAGAACCTCTCGTCTGTATAATAATCTCGAAGTACTAAAGCATTCGTACCCCGAATGGGACTTGTCAAGGTCCATAGATCTATCTTTAGGATTCGCGTCAATCAGGGGCCATTTCCCTAAATTCTTAGGTTACCAGACTTGAAGGGTGATATTCGGTTAATAATCCAACCATAGAATGTAATTTTAAGTACTTGTGTCTATTTCGTAAAACATTTATAAAAGCAACGCATGTATTCTCAGTCCCAAAAATATATATTGCAAAAGCATTTAAACAGGGAGCAAATAAAACTCACCTAATATATTTTGTAGTAAAAATACATATGACGACATTGAATAACTGAACAATACAGGGTTGGTCGCGGATTCACGAACCTATATCATTTATATATATGTTAACACATATAATTGAAGTCGTATAACTTTATATATTATTATTAATATAACTATTAGTTTTAGTATTTCATGTGTTTCATTATTAACTTAAATATATTTACTTTATGTACTTTAAATAAATAATAACAAAAAATGTAGTTTTATTAAATATAACTAACTTTTATAATAATAATATTAAAAGTAATATTGATAATAAAAATAATATAGTTGTAATAATAATAATGGTAAAAGTAATAATAATGATAGTAATAATACTAAAAATGATAAAGATATTAATAATAATGTTAATACTAATAATAATAATGATAAAATAATAGTAATGATCCTAAAAATATTAATTTTAATAATAATGATAAAAATGATAAGAATAATAATGATAAGTAAATAAATAAATAACTACCTCAATGGAGTAATCCTAAAAAAAAAATGCCCAAGTCCGGATTTGAACCCGCGACGTCCCGTTAACCCGATAACAACCTAAACCATTATGCTAAACCGCAATACACTTAACCATTTGACTATCATAGTTTTTCTGAAATTATAGCAACCTAAACCTATAAAATCCATTTTTCTGTTTCTCCCTTTCTTATTACATCATCATAACTATATCTTCATTCTAACACCATCGTTATCCTTCATACTTATTTATCATCATGATCTTTATCTATATTGCTATCATTATAATCATGTGTTCGCATCATTGTCATCGTAATTAACACATCATCATCATTAACTAACATACATGCATCATATCATTATCATTCTTTTATCTATCCTAACACATCACGGATCATCACTATCATCTAACATCATTAACATCATAAAATCATGTATCATCTTTCACGACATAATATCATCAATCATCATTTTGTGCTAACAATTATCCTCCTTAATTAATTATAATCGAGTCTCAGCCCGCCTAGGACACACACTATATATCATGGCCCAATTATACAATCCATATAGTATTTTCATTTTAATCATGAATGGCCCAACACAAAAAGAGTCCAACGCAGGTAGGCCGCAAAAACTCCAAATCGTTCCAGCTAGTTTTCAAGTCCAATTTGGTAACATGTGGTATTTGAATTTTTAAATAAAAACAATTTCAGTTGCAAGTGGAATAAGAGGGTCCACGTTCAATTTCCATATTGAATTAATCATCTATTTGTAATTCGACAATTTGTAATGGGTGGGGTTTAGTGATGTTCTAATGGGGTTAGAGTAAATAGAAAGGAAAACAGAAATAGGTACAACTATGGTGATCATAGATGCATGTTTGAGTTGCATCAGATGACAAGGAGCAGCTGCACCAGTAACCTTGGTGGTTTACATAATAGTTTGTAGCAGTTTAATGGTGGCTGTGATGGTTGTTGTGTCGAAATTGGAGGTAGAACCGGGCTGCTATGCAGACAAAAAAAATATCAACGACAGGAGTAGCAACATGCAGTAGCAGTCACGACAAGCACTTCGTTGATTTTCCTGGGTTTGTTCAATCGGAAATGGAAAAACATAAACAGCACATTAACAAGGGGTTCGGGTTTGGTTTTGAAGTAAGATGGTTCGGTTTGGTTGGGTTGTGATCATCGAGAACTAGCAAGAACAAAATGGTTTAAGTCTTTGGATTGTACAATAGTAGAATAGAAAATGGTGATCATGGGTTGTAGGGTGGTGGAAATGATCATGGAGGTGGCATGTGATGACCCGGGAATTTTCGACCAAATTTAAACTTAATCTTTATATGTTTCCGACACGATAAGCAAAATCTGTTAGGTGGAGTCTCAAAAATTTTGAACTGTTATCATATGTACAAATACCCTTCGACTGTTCTCGACGATTCACGAACAACTTTTTGTAAATAGATAAATATATATTTATAAATATAAATATATATACAAATTCGAAATATAATTTGAAATATTATATTATTTATTTATTAGAATTAATTTTGTAAAATAAAATAATATAAGATATAATAAAATGAATCTATATATAGTTATAAAAGTTTACTAAATATATATACTAATCGTAACACTCGTTTGACATTCGATTGTGATTAAACACACGTTAATACGAGATATCCTCCATAAAGAAAACTGTCGGTAACATATAGCCAAATGATATTCATGAAAGAAACGATTCAATGTGGCAACTAGATATTTTGCTTCCACGATTGTGGATTATAAATATATTTATTCATATTAGTCTTGGTCCAACATGAAACCACACCCACAAGTTATATTTCTGTTCACTATTATTGTTTTCGATTTGAATAATAAGTATGATTCATGTTAAAGTAAAGTTATTGGATTATGTATTGAGATATTCTCACTAATTTGGTTCTTTCTTAGCTTTATAACAAATAATATATACATATGTATTTATATAAATATAAAACAAGTATATAAATAAAAATGAATATATATACATGATACAATTATATATATATATATATATATATAGATTCATATATAGGTATATGTATATTTATATTTATAATTACAATTTTAGCAAATATATAAAACAAATACATATAAATATATAACAGATAAAATTATAACAGATAAATATAAAAATTTAGTTATATAACATATAAATAGAATACTGATTGTAGAACACGTCATTTATTTGTATCCCTATCTATCTGTTTTATTTTCTTGTGGCTCGTGATATTATGTCGATCCTTTTTAGCTAAAATCCAATCTCAGTACATGTATAATATTATTTGTCCATCTTTATTAATTGTTAAAGAAAACAAGAAAGAAAAACACACCCACTCAATACCCTGTTCGTCGATAGTTTTTTCGCAAAATTTCAATTTCGATTGAATTATAAAAATTGAGGAATGCACAAGGGTTAGTAATCCTTTACTCCAGCTCTCTTCAAATTTTCAAATCTTCATTCATGAAATCAAGGTTTAATTTCGAAGTCAAAGTTTTTATTTAAAAAGTCAAACTTATTGTTCCTCAATCAAATTCGTGATACCTGTTACGATTCAAGATCAATTGGGGATTTAGAATGTTTTTAGGATCGATTTGGAATATATTTTGTGTTTTAACCTTTACCTAAAACGTTCTTGAAATTGAAATCGTTATTTTTTTTTTTAAAAAAAAAACAGCAACAGCAGCTATCTGCTGTATTATTTTATAATTTTTTTTTTAAAATCTACTTATTCACGTAAAATTGTTTATATGTTGGTCATTAAATCTTATATTCGATTTAGCAATTGCTTGTTTGTTTCAAAAGAGTGATTAGTCAATTAGAACTAAGTTGAGGAAGAAGATGAAAAGAGAAACAGAAAACATGTTATAAGAATGAGTTTGGGTTTTACTTCAGAAAAACAATCCCAGAGGAGTGGTTTGATCGGTGTTTATTAAGCGAAAGATCATGGGTTCGAAACTGGTCTACATCATATTTCTTTTTTAATCAACAATAGAGAAGCTATCAATATTGGGCCGAGGGTTATGAACTTATTCAGTTGGGCTATAACTCGATTCGGGTTATACTTGGGCCGAGACCCAACTGATTTGCAGTTGGGCTGAGTCAGATAGATCAAGATATATGCATAAACGGATTACAAAATAAGTCACAAAAACAAACTTGGTCTGACGTTTAAGGATGTTTGGGATAAACGAGAGGTCACGGGTTCAAGCCCGGTGCGAGGCACTTTTTTTTTTGGAAATCTTTTAAGGTAGTTTATATATCATTTTTTATTATTATTATTGTTATTGTTATTATTATTATTATTATTATTATTATTATGAGTTATGTTATTATTATCATTTTAATTTGTTATCACTAATATCAATAATGTGAATGTTATTATCAAAATTACTAAAAGTATTATAATTAGAATTCAAAACTTATTAGTATTGCCATTACTAATATTATTATTTTTAGTATTATTATTATCATCATTTTTACTAGTATTATAATTATTATCATTATTCGCTTTAGTAATAAAGGTGTTACTCTTAGAATTACTATTATTATCATTGATATTAGTATTAGAAACAATTAGGAATTATTATTAATAAAAGTATTATTATTAAGATTACCTTTAATAATAAAATTGTTATAATTAATATTATCAAGTATAAAGTATTATTATTAATGTTGCTATTATTTTTATTATAATTATAAAAATAGTTATAATTTTAATTGATAGGAACTATAGATATAGGTTACAAATTTATCGATGTTTATGCTAAAATTTATTATTACTAACATTGTTATTATTATTATCCTTACATAATTAAAATAAAGTATCATTATATTTAAAAATTATCAAAGTATCATTTTACTACTAGTATAAGCATTATTATTATCATTAGTAACCTAAGTGTTATTATAAATATTATCATTATTAATATTATTGTTATTACTATCACTATCATTATTATTAGTATTACCATTATTATTATTAGCATCAAAATGATTAATAAAATCATCAAATATTATAACTAATATTAAGATTTTATTGAAAATAAAAGTTAAGGATATTATTAAGATCATAATTATATATTAATTATATTAACAATTTTTATATAAATATTCATATAAAACAAATTAAGTATTCTTCATAAATATAGATTTGTATAACTATATAAATAATAATCATTTTCAAATATATATACAAATTAAATAAATAATATATAAAGTTATAATATATGAAATTGATTGATTACGATTACATGTATTAATGAATAAACAAATGATATAGGTTCGTGAATCCGAGGCCAACCATGCATTGTTCAATATAGTCATATGTATTTTTACTATAAAATACATTATGTGAGTTTCATTTTCTCCCTTTTTAAATGCTTTTGCAATATATATTTTTGGGACTGAGAATACATGCGCTGCTTTTATAACTGTTTAACGAAATGGACACAAGTAATTGAAACTACATTATATGGTTGAATTATCGAAATCGAATATGCCCCTTTTTATTAAGTCTGGTAATCTAAGAATTAGGGAACAGACACCCTAATTGACGCGTGTAGTGACCCGAACTTTTCCATGTTTATATATATATTATGAAATTGATATTTACATGATTAAGTGTTTCCAACATGTTAAGCAATCAAACTTGTTAAGACTTGATTAATTGAAATAGGTTTCATATAGACAATTGACCACCCAAGTTGACCGGTGATTCACGAACGTTAAAACTTGTAAAAACTATATGATGACATATATATGGATATATATATATATAGTTAACATGATATTATGATAAGTAAACATATCATTAAGTATATTAACAATGAACTACATATGTAAAAACAAGACTACTAATTTAATGATTTTTAAACGAGACATATGTAACGATTATCGTTGTAACGACATTTAATGTATATATATCATATTAAGATATATTAATACATCATGATATCATGATAATGTAATAATTTAACATCTCATTTGATTTAATAAACAATGGGTTAACAACATTTAACAAGATCGTTAACTTAAAGGTTTCAAAACAACACTTACATGTAACGACTAACGATGACTTAACGACTCAGTTAAAATGTACATACATGTAGTTTTTTAATATGTATTTATACACTTTTGAAAGACTTCAAGATACTTATCAAAATACTTCTACTTAACAAAAATGCTTACAATTACATCCTCATTCAGTTTCATCAACAATTCTACTCGTATGCACCTGTATTCGTACTCGTACAATACACAGCTTTTAGATGTATGCACTATTGGTATATACACTCCAATGATCAGCTCTTAGCAGCCCATGTGAGTCACCTAACACATGTGGGAACCATCATTTGGCAACTAGCATGAAATATCTCATAAAATTACAAAAATATGAGTAATCATTCATGACTTATTTACATGAAAACAAAATTACATATCCTTTATATCTAATCCATACACCAACGACCAAAACAACTACAAACACTTTAATTCTTCAATTTTCTTCATCTAATTGATCTCTCTCAAGTTCTATCTTCAAGTTCTAAGTGTTCTTCATAAATTCTACAAGTTCTAGTTACATAAAATCAAGAATACTTTCAAGTTTGCTAGCTCACTTCCAATCTTGTAAGGTGATCATCCAACCTCAAGAAATCTTTGTTTCTTACAGTAGGTTATCATTCTAATACAAGGTAATAATCATATTCAAACTTTGGTTCAATTTCTATAACTATAACAATCTTATTTTAAGTGATGATCTTACTTGAACTTGTTTTCGTGTCATGATTCTGCTTCAAGAACTTCGAGCCATCCAAGGATCCGTTGAAGCTAGGTCCATTTTTCTATTTTCCGGTAGGTTTATCCAAGGAACTTAAGGTAGTAATGATGTTCATAACATCATTCGATTCATACATAAAAAGCTATCATATTCGAAGTGGTAAACTAGTAATCACTAGAACATAGTTTAGTTAATTCTAAACTTGTTCGAAAATAAAGTTAATCCTTCTAACTACACTTTTAAAATCAACTATACACATGATCTATATCTATATGATATGCTAACTTAATGATTTAAAACTCAGAAACACGATAAACACCATAAAACCGGATTTACGCCGTCGTAGTTACAATCGGGGGCTGTTTTGGTTTGGATAATTAAAAACTAGGAAAAACTTTGATTTAAAAGCTATACTTCTGGGAAAATGATTTTTCTTATGAACATTAAACCATATCCAAAAATCATGGTTAAACTCAAAGTGAAAGTATGTTTTTCAAAACAGTCATCAAGATGTCGTTCTTTCGACAGAAATGACTACCTCTTTCAAAAATGACTTGTAACTTGTATTTACGACTATATACATCTAACTTTTCTGTTTAGTTTCATAAATACAAGTTCAATACGAAACCGTGGCCACTTAAATCACTCAAAACGGATTAGAAACGAAGAAATGGCGAACAAAACAAAATTGGTAAAAACTACTCATTTTAGCTACGTAAAAATTGGTAACAAATCTATTCCAACCATAACTTAATCAACTTGTATTGTATATTATGTAATCTTGAGATACCATAGACACGTATACAATGTTTCGACCTATCATGTCGACACATCTATATATATTTCGGAACAACCATAGACACTCTATATGTGAATGTTGGAGTTAGCTATACAGGGTTGAGGTTGATTCCAAAATATATATAGTTTGAGTTGTGATCAATACTGAGATATGTATACACTGGGTCGTGGATTGATTCAAGATAATATATATCGATTTATTTCTGTACATCTAACTGTGGACAACTAGTTGTAGGTTACTAACGAGGACAGCTGACTTAATAAACTTAAAACATCAAAATGTATTAAAAGTGTTGTAAATATATTTTGAACATACTTTGATATATATGTACATATTTGTTATAGGTTCGTGAATCGACCAGTGGCCAAGTCTTACTTTCCGATGAAGTAAAAAATCTGTGAAAGTGAGTTATAGTCCCACTTTTAAAATCTAATATTTTTGGGATGAGAATACATGCAAGTTTTATAAATGATTTACAAAATAGACACAAGTACGTGAAACTACATTCTATGGTTGAATTATCGAAATCGAATATGCCCCTTTTTATTAAGTCTAGTAATCTAAGAATTAGGGAACAGAAACCCTAATTGACGCGAATCCTAAAGATAGATCTATTGGGCCTAACAAACCCCATCCAAAGTACCGGATGCTTTAGTACTTCGAAATTTATATCATATCCGAAGGGTGTCCCGGAATGATGGGGATATTCTTAAATATGCATCTTGTTAATGTCGGTTACCAGGTATTCACCATATGAATGATTTTTATCTCTATGTATGGGATGTGTATTGAAATATGAAATCTTGTGGTCTATTATTATGATTTGATAATATATAGGTTAAACCTATAACTCACCAACATTTTTGTTGACATTTTAAGCATGTTTATTCTCAGGTGATTATTAAGAGCTTCCGCTGTCGCATACTTAAATAAGGACGAGATTTGGAGTCCATGTTTGTATGATATTGTGTAAAAACTGCATTCAAGAAACTGATTTCGATGTAACATATTTGTATTGTAAACCATTATGTAATGGTCATGTATAAACAGGATATTTTAGATTATCATTATTTGATAATCTACGTAAAGCTTTTTAAACCTTTATTTATGAAATAAAGGTTATGGTTTGTTTTAAAAATGAATGCAGTCTTTGAAAAACGTCTCATATAGAGGTCAAAACCTCGCAACGAAATCAATTAATATGGAACGTTTTTAATCAATAAGAACGGGACATTTCAGTTGGTATCCGAGCGTTGGTCTTAGAGAACCAGAAAATTTGCATTAGTGTGTCTTATCGAGTTTGTTAGGATGCATTAGTGAGTCTGGACTTCGACCGTGTTTTCTTTAAAAATGATTGCTTAACATTTTTGTTGGAAACTATATATTATTAACATGTATATATTATGTGATATATTATTCTCTTAACATGTTTGATATTGTGTGATAGATGTCTACCTCTAGCACAAATCCCATTGACTCACCTAATAATAACGAAGAGTCGAATATATATTGGACTGATTCACAAGTTCCCGAAGAGGAACCGGAAGAAGAATCAGAACCGGAAGAAGAATCAGAACCGGAAGAAGAATCAGAACCAGAGGAGGAAATAGAACCGGTGGGGAAAATAATAAAACGGTTAAGTAAAAGAAAATCCTCAACCAACCAACCAAGGTTAATTATGGTCAATGGTGTTTCCGCCAAGGAAGCAAAATATTGGGAGGATTACCAATTCTCCGATGAATCGGATTCCGACGAGAATTCCGATGATGTTATAGAAATTACCCCAACTGAATTTAAAAAGGCAAAAGAAAATAATAAGGAAAAGGGCATAAAAATAGAGAAATCTAATTCCAACCCCGATGAACTTTATATGTATCGTCAACCCCCGAAGCCCTTAAGTTGTAACAATGACCCGAGAACCTCTAAACCACCAGGTTTTTCTAAACCGTTGTGGAAAATGACAGCTCGTATTAGGGGAACATCATATATCCCTAGAAACTTGGCAAAACGAACCAAAACCGAAGAAGAAGAAACGAGCGAGTCGGAATAAGATAGTTGTATTCGTGTGGTGTAATATATGTAATATAGTGTGCTTATGCTTTATGATATATGTAAAAATTGCTTGTATTAATAAGTATTTTTTTTTATGAATCTAACTCTTGTCTATTTTACAGTATAAAAACACAAAATGCATAGACAACCCAATATTTTAAGAGACCTACCCGGAGACATGATTGATGAAATCTTGTCTAGAGTCGGTCAGAATTCCTCGGCACAACTATTTAAGGCGAGATCAGTTTGTAAGACATTCGAAGAACGTTCCAAGAATGTCTTGGTTTATAAGAGACTTTCGTTTGAAAGATGGGGGATATCACATTGGGAAACCCATAAGTTACGATGTGTTTACTTTGACGCATATATTGCGGGGAACCCAAATGCTATTTTACGCAACGGGTTAAGAAATTATTTTGACTCAATGTATCCGAATATAGGACTTCATGATTTAGAAAAAGCGGCTAACATGCAACATAAAGAAGCTTGCTATGCTTATGGGTTAGTAATGTTCGCTTCTCACCAAAGTGAGAAAAAGAACATCGGGCTACAGCTATTAAACAAAACGTTCTCACAAGTGACGGAGTCGGTAATTGGGGTAAGAAATAAGGTTTTTAGGTTATTACGAGACTGTTGGTCATTACGTAACCCTCGTCCCTTTGACGACGTTACAACACGCTGTCTTATCAACGGCCATAACGGTTATGTTCCACAAGACCAAGGATGGGAAGTAGTCCTAGTAAAACCAGAATGCATGACTTGTTTCTGGACGTATGAATTACGTGTCTTTATTGCCTTTGCTGAACGACTTGTGTACTAGCTAGAATTATCTTCACAACTATCTTGTATCAAAGTTATTGTGTGTTATATTTCATGCTTTATGTAAAACAAGCGGTATTGTAAGTTTGTAAAATATTGTATAAAAGTTTGAACGCGAAATATTATTATAATCAGTTTTTCATATAGAATTGTAGTAGTTGAATTGTATATTAGCTACTAAGTATGAACTTAACGGGTAGGTACTACCCGAATTTAAACTTATAAAACGCTAATATGAAGAAAAAGCTTTTATAAATGAGTTCATATTATGCTACGAAATACTATTAACTACTCTTAATATTCTGTATGATTAACTTGTTCCATTTGACTATTTTGAAGGAAATGGCACCGACTACTCGACACACCGTGAATATGAATGAAGAGGAATTCCGTACTTTTCTAGCTTCAAACATAGCCGCAGTACAGGCTGTGCTACATACCAACAATAACCTTGGATCTAGCAGTACAGGAAATCGTGTAGGATGCACCTACAAAGAATTCACTGCCTGCAAACCTTTGGAATTTGATGGAATCGAAGGACTGATCGAATTGAAACGGTGGACCGAGAAGGTCGAATTGGTGTTTGCCATAAGTAAGTGTACTGAAGAGGAAAAAGTGAAGTACCCTACGCATACCTTCACAGGTTCTGCGTTAACATGGTGGAATACCTATCTAGAGCAAGTGGGACAAGATGATGCGTACGCACAACCGTGGTCAGCATTCAAGCACTTGATGAACGAGAAGTACCGTCCTAGAACCGAGGTCAATAAGCTCAAGATAGAACTTAGAGGGTTACGAACCCAAGGATTTGATATTACAACGTACGAAAGAAGATTCACAGAATTGTGCCTATTGTGTCCGGGAGCGTTCAAAAATGAGGAAGAGAAGATCGACACGTTTGTGAAAGGATTACCGGAAAGAATCCAAGAAGATATAAGTTCACACGAGCCCGCCTCCATACAACAGGCATGTAGAATGGCTCACAAACTAGTGAACCAGATTGAGGAAAGAATTAAAGAACAGACGACTGAAGAGGCCAATGTGAAGCAAGTCAAAAGAAAGTGGGAGGAAAACGGTGATAAGAATCACCAATACAACAACAACAGTAATTACAATAATAATCGCAACAATTATCCCAACAATCGTAACATCAATCGCAACTACAACAAACGGCCCAACAACAACAACAATAACAACAACAACAACTACTACTACTACAATCATCCTAACAACAATAACAACCACAACAACAACAACAACAACAATCAGAAGCAGCTATGCCAAAGGTGTGAAAAGTATCACTCGGGGTTCTGCACCAAATTTTGCAACAAGTGTAAAAGAAATGGTCATAGCGCGGCGAAGTGTGAGGTCTACGGACTAGGGGTTAACAGAATGAAAGGAACAAATGGTGTCGGAACGAGTAATGGCGGAGCAAGTAGTGTCGGAACAAGTTATGCCAATGTAGTTTGTTATAAATGTGGAAAACCGGGCCACATTATTAGAAATTGCGCGAACCAGGAGAACACGAATGGACAAGGCCGCGGAAGAGTTTTCAATATTAATGCGGCAGAGGCAGAGGAAGACCCGGAGCTTGTTACGGGTACGTTTCTTATTGACAATACATCTGCTTACGTTTTATTTGATTCGGGTGCGGATAGAAGCTATATGAGTAGAGATTTTTGTGCTAAATTAAGTTGTCCATTGATGCCGTTGGATAGTAAATTTTTACTCGAATTAGCAAACGGTAAATTAATTTCAGCAGATAATATATGCCGGAATCGAGAAATTAAACTGGGTAGAGAAATATTTAAGATTGATTTGATACCAGTAGAGTTAGGGAGTTTTGATGTAATAGTTGGCATGGACTGGCTGAAGAAGGTGAAAGCAGAGATCGTATGTTATAAAAATGCAATTCGCATTGTACGAGAAGAAGGAGAACCCTTAATGGTGTACGGAGAAAAGGGCAACATGAAGCTACATCTTATTAGTAATTTGAAGGCACAAAAACTAATAAGAAAAGGTTGCTATGCTGTTCTAGCACACGTTGAGAAAGTATAAACTGAAGAAAAGAGCATCAATGATGTTCTCGTCGCAAAAGAATTTCCCGATGTATTTCCGAAAGAATTACCGGGACTACCTCCACATCGATCTGTTGAATTTCAAATAGATCTTGTACCAGGAGCTACACCAATAGCTCGTGCTCCTTATAGACTCGCACCCAGCGAGATGAAAGAACTGCAAAGCCAACTGCAAGAACTATTAGAACGTGGTTTCATTTGACCAAGCACATCACCATGGGGAGCTCCTGTTTTGTTTGTCAAGAAGAAGGATGGTACATTTAGGTTGTGTATTGACTACAGAGAGTTGAACAAACTTACCATAAAAAACCGTTATCCACTGCCGAGAATTGACGACTTATTTGATCAACTACAAGGCTCGTCAGTTTATTCGAAGATCGATTTACGTTCTGGATATCATCAAATGCGAGTAAAGGAGGATGATATTCCAAAAACTGCTTTTAGGACGCGTTATGGTCATTACGAGTTTATGGTTATGCCGTTTGGATTGACTAATGCACCAGCTGTGTTCATGGACCTTATGAACCGAGTGTGTGGACCATACCTTGACAAGTTTGTCATTGTTTTCATTGATGACATACTTATTTACTCAAAGAATGACCAAGAACACGGTGAACATTTGAGAAAGGTGTTAGAAGTATTGAGGAAGGAAGAATTGTACGCTAAATTTTCAAAGTGTGCATTTTGGTTGGAAGAAGTTCAATTCCTCGGTCACATAGTGAACAAAAAAGGTATTAAGGTGGATCCGGCAAAGATAGAAACTGTTGAAAAGTGGGAAACCCCGAAAACTCCGAAACACATACGCCAGTTTTTAGGACTAGCTGGTTACTACAGAAGGTTCATCCAAGACTTTTCCAAAATAGCAACACCCTTGACTGCATTAACGCATAAAGGGAAGAAATTTGAATGGAAGGATGAACAAGAGAAAGCGTTTCAGTTATTGAAGAAAAAGCTAACTACGGCACCTATATTGTCATTGCCTGAAGGGAATGATGATTTTGTGATTTATTGTGATGCATCAAAACAAGGTCTCGGTTGTGTATTAATGCAACGAACGAAGGTGATTGCTTATGCGTCTAGACAATTGAAGATTCACGAGCAAAATTATACGACGCATGATTTAGAATTAGGCGCGGTTGTTTTTGCATTAAAGACTTGGAGGCACTACTTATATGGGGTCAAAAGTATTATATATACCGACCACAAAAGTCTTCAACACATATTTAATCAGAAACAACTGAATATGAGGCAGCGTAGGTGGATTGAATTGTTGAATGATTACGACTTTGAGATTCGTTACCACCCGGGGAAGGCAAATGTGGTAGCCGACGCCTTGAGCAGAAAGGACATAGAACCCATTCGAGTAAAATCTATGAATATAATGATTCACGCTAACCTTACTACTCAAATAAAGGAGGCGCAACAAGGAGTTTTAAAAGAGGGAAATTTAATGGATGAAATACCCAAAGGATCGGAGAAGCATCTTAATATTCGGGAAGACGGAACCCGGTATAGGGCTGAAAGAATTTGGGTACCAAAATTTGGAGATATGAGAGAAATGGTACTTAGAGAAGCTCATAAAACCAGATACTCAATACATCCTGGAACGGGGAAGATGTACAAGGATCTTAAGAAACATTTTTGGTGGCCAGGTATGAAAGCCGATGTTGCTAAATACGTAGGAGAATGTTTGACGTGTTCTAAGGTCAAAGCTGAGCATCAGAAACCATCAGGTCTACTTCAACAACCCGAAATCCCGGAATGGAAATGGGAAAACATTACCATGGATTTCATCACTAAATTGCCAAGGACTGCAAGTGGTTTTGATACTATTTGGGTAATAGTTGATCGTCTCACCAAATCAGCACACTTCCTGCCAATAAGAGAAGATGACAAGATGGAGAAGTTAGCACGACTGTATTTGAAAGAAGTCGTCTCCAGACATGGAATACCAATCTCTATTATCTCTGATAGGGATGGCAGATTTATTTCAAGATTCTGGCAGACATTACAGCAAGCATTAGGAACTCGTCTAGACATGAGTACTGCCTATCATCCACAAACTGATGGGCAGAGCGAAAGGACGATACAAACGCTTGAAGACATGCTACGAGCATGTGTTATTGATTTCGGAAACAGTTGGGATCGACATCTACCATTAGCAGAATTTTCCTACAACAACAGCTACCACTTAAGCATTGAGATGGCACCGTTTGAAGCACTTTATGGTAGAAAGTGTAGGTCTCCGATTTGTTAGAGTGAAGTGGGGGATAGACAGATTACGGGTCCGGAGATAATACAAGAAACTACCGAGAAAATCATCCAAATTCAACAAAGATTGAAAACCGCCCAGAGTCCACAAAAGAGCTACGCGGACAGTAAAAGAAAAGATATAGAGTTTGAAATTGGAGAAATGGTCATGCTTAAGGTTTCACCTTGGAAAGGCGTTGTTCGATTTGGTAAACGGGGGAAACTAAATCCAAGGTACATTGGACCATTCAAGATTATAGATCGTGTCGGACCAGTAGCTTACCAACTGGAGCTACCTCAACAACTCGCGGCTGTACATAACACTTTCCACGTCTTAAATTTGAAGAAATGTTTTGCTAAAGAAGATCTCACTATTCCATTAGACGAAATCCAAATCAATGAAAAACGTCAATTCATTGAAGAACCCGTCGAAATAATGGATCGTGAGGTTAAGAGACTTAAACAAAACAAGATACCGATTGTTAAGGTTCGATGGAATGCTCGTAGAGGACCCGAGTTCACCTGGGAGCGTGAAGATCAGATGAAGAAGAAATACCCGCATTTATTTCCAGAAGATACGTCAACACCTCCAACTGCTTAAAATTTCGGGACGAAATTTATTTAACGGGTAGGTACTGTAGTGACCCGAACTTTTCCATGTTTATATATATATTAAATGAAATTGTTAATTAAATGATTAAGTGTTTCCAACATGTTAAGCAATCAAACTTGTTAAGACTTGATTAATTGAAATAGGTTTCATATAGACAATTGACCACCCAAGTTGACCGGTGATTCACGAACGTTAAAACTTGTAAAAACTATACGATGACATATATATGGTTATATATATAGTTAACATGATTTTATTATAAGTATGTATCTCATTAGGTATTTTAACAATGAGTTATATACATAAAAATGAAACTATTAATTTAAGAAACTCGAAAACGATATATATAACGATTATCGTTATAACAACGTCTTACTAGGTACATATGAATCATATTAAGATATTGAGACACTTGGTTAATTATTTTAAATGTTAAGTAAATATATTATTAAGTGTATTAACAATGAAATACATATGTAAAAATAAGACTACTAACTTAATGATTTCGAAACGAGACATATATGTAACGATTATCGTTGTAACGACATTTAACTGTATATATATCATACTAAGATATATTATACATCATAATATCATGATAATATAACAATTTAACATCTCATTTGTTATAATAAACAATGGGTTAACAACATTCAACAAGATCGTTAACCTAAAGGTTTCAAAACAACATTTACATGTAACGACTAACGATGACTTAACGACTCAGTTAAAATGTATATACATGTAGTGTTTTAATATGTATTAATACACTTTTGAAAGACTTCAAGACACTTATCAAAATACTTCTACTTAACAAAAATGCTTACAATTACATCCTCGTTCAGTTTCATCAACAATTCTACTCGTATGCACCCGTATTCGTACTCGTACAATACACAGCTTTTAGATGTATGTACTATTGGTATATACACTCCAATGATCATCTCTTAGTAGCCCATGTGAGTCACCTAACACATGTGGGAACCATCATTTGGCAACTTGCATGAAATATCTCATAAAATTACAAAAATATGAGTAATCATTCATGACTTATTTACATGAAAACAAAATTACATATCCTTTATATCTAATCTATACACCAACGATCAAAAACACCTACAAACACTTTCATTCTTCAATTTTATTCATCTAATTGATCTCTCTTAAGTTCTATCTTCAAGTTCTAAGTGTTCTTCATAAATTCCAAAAGTTCTAGTTTCATAAAATCAAGAATACTTCCAAGATTGCAAGTTTACTTCCAAGTTTTCTAAATCCATTCCAAGTAATCATCCAAGATCAAGAAACCTTTGTTACTTACAGTAGGTTATCTTTCTAATACAAGGTAATAATCATATTCAAACTTTAATTCAATTTCTATAACTATAACAATCTTATTTCGAGTGGAAATCTTACTTGAAATTGTTTTCGTGTCATGATTCTGCTTCAAGAACTTTCAAGCCATCCAAGGATCCTTTGAAGCTAGATCTATTTTTCTCATTTCCAGTAGGTTTATCCAAGGAACTTAAGGTAGTGATGATGTTCATAACATCATTCGATTCATACATATAAAGCTATCTTATTCGAAGGTTTAAACTTGTAATCACTAGAACATAGTTTAGTTAATTCTAAACTTGTTCGCAAATAAAAGTTAATCCTTCTAACTTGACTTTTAAAATCAACTAAACACACGTTCTATATCTATATGATATGCTAACTTAATGATTTAAAACCTGGAAACACGAAAAACACCGTAAAACCGGATTTACGCCGTCGTAGTAACACCGCGGGCTGTTTTGGGTTAGTTAATTAAAAACTATGATAAACTTTGATTTAAAAGTTGTTATTCTAGGAAAATGATTTTTATTATGAACATGAAACTATATCCAAAAATTATGGTTAAACTCAAAGTGGAAGTATGTTTTCTAAAATGGTCATCTAGACGTCGTTCTTTCGACTGAAATGACTACCTTTACAAAAACGACTTGTAACTTATTTTTCCGACTATAAACCTATACTTTTTCTATTTATATTCATAAAATAGAGTTCAATATGAAACCATAGCAATTTTATTCACTCAAAACGGATTTAAAATGAAGAAGTTATGGGTAAAACAAGATTGGATAATTTTTCTCATTTTAGCTACGTGAAAATTGGTAACAAATCTATTCCAACCATAACTTAATCAACTTGTATTGTATATTATGTAATCTTGAGATACCATAGACACGTATACAATGTTTTGACCTATCATGTCGACACATCTATATATATTTCGGAACAACCATAGACACTCTATATGTGAATGTTGGAGTTAGCTATACAGGGTTGAGGTTGATTCCAAAATATATATAGTTTGAGTTGTGATCAATACTGAGATACGTATACACTGGGTCGTAGATTGATTCAAGATAATATTTATCGATTTATTTTTGTACATCTAACTGTGGACAACTAGTTGTAGGTTACTAACGAGGACAGCTGACTTAATAAACTTAAAACATCAAAATATATTAAAAGTGTTGTAAATATATTTTGAACATACTTTGATATATATGTATATATTGTTATAGGTTTGTGAATCAACCAGTAGCCAAGTCTTACTTCCCGACGAAGTAAAAATCTGTGAATGTGAGTTATAGTCCCACTTTTAAAATCTAATATTTTTGGGATAAGAATACATGCAGGTTTTATAAATGATTTACAAAATTGACACAAGTACGTGAAACTACATTCTATGGTTGAATTATCGAAATCAAATATGCCCCTTTTTATTAAGTCTGGTAATCTAAGAATTAGGGAACAGACACCCTAATTGACGCGAATCCTAAAGATAGATCTATTGGGCCTAACAAACCCCATCCAAAGTACCGGATGCTTTAGTACTTCGAAATTTATATCATATCCGAAGGGTGTCCCGGAATGATGGGGATATTCTTATATATGCATATTGTTAATGTCGGTTACCAGGTGTTCACCATATGAATGATTTTTATCTCTATGTATGGGATGTGTATTGAAATATGAAATCTTGTGGTCTATTGTTACGATTTGATATATATAGGTTAAACCTATAACTCACCAACATTTTTGTTGACGTTTAAAGCATGTTTATTCTCAGGTGAATACTAAGAGCTTCCGCTGTTGCATACTAAAATAAGGACAAGATTTGGAGTCTATGTTTGTATGATATTGTGTAAAAACTGCATTCAAGAAAGTGATTTCGATGTAACATATTTGTATTGTAAATCATTATGTAATGGTCGTGTGTAAACAGGATATTTTAGATTATCATTATTTGATAATCTACGTAAAGCTTTTTAAACCTTTATTTATGAAATAAAGTTTATGGTTTGTTTTAAAAATGAATGCAGTCTTTGAAAAACGTCTCATATAGAGGTCAAAACCTCGCAACGAAATCAATTAATATGGAACGTTTTTAATCAATAAGAATGGGACATTTCACATAAGGTCCATGAACACAGCTGGTGCATTAGTTAAACCAAATGGCATGACCATAAACTCGTAATGACTGTAACGTGTTCTGAAAGCAGTCTTTGGAATATCATCTTCTTTCACCTGCATTTGATGATACCCGGAACGTAAGTCAATCTTTGAATAAACAGACGAGCCTTGTAGTTGATCAAATAAGTCGTCGATTCTCGGTAGTGGGTTGCGGTTCTTGATGGTAAGTTTGTTCAACTCTCGGTAGTCGATACACAACCTGAATGTACCATCTTTCTTCTTGACAAACAAAACAGGAGCTCCCCACGGTGATGTGCTTGGTCGAATGAAACCACGCTCTAAAAGTTCTTGTAATTGGCTTTGCAGTTCTTTCATCTCGCTGGGTGCGAGTCTGTAAGGAGGACGAGCTATTGGAGCAGCTCCTGATACAAGATCTATTTGAAATTCAACGGATCGATGTGGGGGTAATCCCGGTAATTCTTTCGGAAATACATCGGGAAATTCTTTTGCGACGGGAACATCATTGATGCTCTTTTCTTCAGTTTGTACTTTCTCGACGTGTGCTAGAACAGCATAGCAACCTTTTCTTATTAGTTTTTGTGCCTTCAAATTACTAATAAGATGTAGCTTCGTGTTGCCCTTTTCTCCGTACACCATTAAGGGTTCTCCTTCTTCTCGTACAATGCGAATTGCATTTTTATAACATACGATCTCTGCTTTCACCTTCTTCAGCCAGTCCATGCCAACTATTACATCAAAACTCCCTAACTCTACTGGTATCAAATCAATCTTAAATATTTCGCTACCCAGTTTAATTTCTCGATTCCGGCAAATATTATCTGCTGAAATTAATTTACCGTTTGCTAATTCGAGTAAAAATTTACTATCCAACGGCGTCAATGGACAACTTAATTTAGCACAAAAATCTCTACTCATATAGCTTCTATCCGCACCCGAATCAAATAAAACGTAAGCAGATTTATTGTCAATAAGAAACGTACCCGTAACAAGCTCCGGGTCTTCCTGTGCCTCTGCCGCATTAATATTGAAAACTCTTCCGCGGCCTTGTCCATTCGTGTTCTCCTGGTTCGGGCAATTTCTAATAATGTGGCCCGGTTTTCCACATTTATAACAAACTACATTGGCATAACTTGCTTCGACACTACTTGCTCCGCCATTACTCGTTCCGACACCATTTATTCCTTTCGTTCTATTAACCCCTGGTCCGTAGACCTCACACTTCGCCGTGCTATGACCATTTCTTTTACACTTGTTGCAAAATTTGGTGCAGAACCCCGAGTGATACTTTTCACACCTTTGGCATAGCTGCTTCTGATTGTTGTTGTTGTTGCGATTGTTATTGTTGTTGGGACGATTGTTGTAGTTGCTGTTGTTGTTGTTGTTGTTGTTGTTGTTGTTGTTGTTGTTGTTGTTGGGCCGTTTGTTGTAGTTGCGATTGATGTTGCGATTGTTGGGATAATTGTTGCGATTATTATTGTAATTGCTGTTGTTGTTGTATTGGTGATTCTTATCACCGTTTTCCTCCCACTTTCTTTTGACTTGCTTCACATTGGCCTCTTCAGCCGTCTGTTCTTTAATTCTTTCCTCAATCTGGTTCACTAGTTTGTGAGCCATTCTACATGCCTGTTGTATGGAGGCGGGCTCATGTGAACTTATATTTTCTTGGATTCTTTCCGGTAATCCTTTCATAAACGCGTCGATCTTCTCTTCCTCATCTTCGAACGCTCCCGGATACAATAGGCACAATTCTGTGAATCGTCTTTCGTACATAGTAATATCAAATCCTTGGGTTCGTAACCCTCTAAGTTCTGTCTTGAGCTTATTGACCTCGGTTCTGGGACGGTACTTCTCGTTCATCAAGTGCTTGAATGCTGACCACGGTAGTGCGTACGCATCATCTTGTCCCACTTGCTCTAGATAGGTATTCCACCATGTTAACGCAGAACCTGTGAAGGTATGCGTAGCGTACTTCACTTTGTCCTCTTCAGTACACTAACTTATGGCAAACACCGATTCGACCTTCTCGGTCCACCGTTTTAATCCGATCGGTCCTTCGGTTCCATCAAATTCTAAAGGTTTGCAGGCAGTGAATTCTTTGTAGGTGCATCCTACACGATTTCCTGTACTGCTAGATCCAAGGTTATTGTTGGTATGTAGCGCAGCCTGTACTGCGGCTATGTTTGAAGCTAGAAAAGTACGGAATTCCTCTTCATTCATATTCACGGTGTGTCGAGTAGTCGGTGCCATTTCCTTCAAAATAGTCAAATGGAACAAGTTAATCATACAGAATATTAAGAGTAGTTAATAGTATTTCGTAGCATAATATGAACTCATTTATAAAAGCTTTTTCTTCATATTAGCGTTTTATAACTTTAAATTCGGGTAGTACCTACCCGTTAAGTTCATACGTAGTAACTAATATACAATTCAACTACTACAATTCTATATGAAAAACTGATTGTAATAATATTTCGCGTTCAAACTTTTATACAATATTTTACAAACTTACAATACCGCTTATTTTACATAAAGCATGAAATATAGCACACAATAACTTTGATACAAGATAGTTGTGAAGATAATTCTAGCTAGTACACAAGTCGTTCAGCAAATGCAATAAAGACACGTAATTCATACGTCCAGAAACAATTCATGCATTCTGGTTTTACTAGGACTACTTCCCATCCTTGGTCTTGTGGAACATAACCGTTATGGCTGTTGATAAGACAACGTGTTGTAACGTCGTCAAAGGGACGAGGGTTACGTAATGACCAACAGTCTCGTAATAACCTAAAAACCTTATTTCTTACCCCAATTACCGACTCCGTCACTTGTGGGAACGTTTTGTTTAATAGTTGTAGCCCGATGTTCTTTTTCTCACTTTGGTGAGAAGCGAACATTACTAACCCGTAAGCATAGCATGCTTCTTTATGTTGCATGTTAGCCGCTTTTTCTAAATCATGAAGTCCTATATTCGGATACATTGAGTCAAAATAATTTCTTAACCTGTTGCGTAAAATAGCATTTGGGTTCCCCGCAATATATGCGTCAAAGTAAACACATCGTAACTTATGGGTTTCCCAATGTGATATCCCCCATCTTTCAAACGAAAGTCTCTTATAAACCAAGACATTCTTGGAACGTTCTTCGAATGTCTTACAAACTGATTTCGCCGTAAATAGTTGTGCCGAAGAATTCTGACCGACTCTAGACAAGATTTCATCAATCATGTCTCCGGGTAGGTCTCTTAAAATATTGGGTTGTCTATCCATTTTGTGTTTTTATACTGTAAAATAGACAAGAGTTAGATTCATAAAAAAAATACTTATTAATACAAGCAATTTTTACATATATCATAAAGCATAAGCACACTATATTACATATATTACATCACACGAATACAACTATCTTATTCCGACTCGCTCGTTTCTTCTTCGGTTTTGGTTCGTTTTGCCAAGTTTCTAGGGATATATGATGTTCCCCTAATACGAGCTGTCGTTTTCCACAACGGTTTAGAAAAACCTGGTGGTTTAGAGGTTCACGGGTCATTGTTACAACTTAAGGGCTTCGGAGGTTGACGATACATATAAAGTTCATCGGGGTTGGAATTAGATTTCTCTATTTTTATGCCCTTTCCCTTATTATTTTCTTTTGCCTTTTTAAATTCAGTTGGGGTAATTTCTATAACATCATCAGAATTCTCGTCGGAATCCGATTCATCGGAGAATTGGTAATCCTCCCAATATTTTGCTTCCTTGGCGGAAACACCATTGACCATAATTAACCTTGGTCGGTTGGTTGAGGATTTTCTTTTACTTAATCGTTTTATTATTTCCCCCACCGGTTCTATTTCCTCCTCCGGTTCCTCCTCTTCCGGTTCTGATTCTTCTTCCGATTCTGATTCTTCTTCCGGTTCTTCTTCGGGAACTTGTGAATCAGTCCAATATATATTCGAATCTTTGTTATTATTAGGTGAGTCAATGGGATTTGTGCTAGAGGTAGACATCTATCACACAATATCAAACATGTTAAGAGATTAATATATCACATAATATATACATGTTAATAATATATAGTTTCCAACAAAAATGTTAAGCAATCATTTTTAAAGAAAAATACGGTCGAAGTCCAGACTCACTAATGCATCCTAACAAACTCGATAAGACACAATAATGCAAATTTTCTGGTTCTCTAAGACCAACGCTCGGATACCAACTGAAATGTCCCATTCTTATTGATTAAAAACGTTCCATATTAATTGATTTCGTTGCGAGGTTTTGACCTCTATATGAGACGTTTTTCAAAGACTGCATTCATTTTTAAAACAAACCATAACCTTTATTTCATAAATAAAGGTTTAAAAAAAAACTTTACGTAGATTATCAAATAATGATAATCTAAAATATCCTGTTTACACACGACCATTACATAATGGTTTACAATACAAATATGTTACATCGAAATTAGTTTCTTGAATGCAGTTTTTACACAATATCATACAAACATGGACTCCAAATCTTATCCTTATTTTAGTATGCAACAGCGGAAGCTCTTAGTATTCACCTGAGAATAAACATGCTTTAAACGTCAACAAAAAATGTTGGGAGTTATAGGTTTAACCTATATATATCAAATCGTAACAATAGACCACAAGATTTCATATTTCAATGCACATCCCATACATAGAGATAAAAATCATTCATATGGTGAACACCTAGTAACCGACATTAAAAAGATGCATATATAAGAATATCCCCATCATTCCGGGACACCCTTCGGATATGATATAATTTTCGAAGTACTAAAGCATCCAGTACTTTGGATGGGGTTTGTTAGGCCCAATAGATCTATCTTTAGGATTCGCGTCAATTAGGGTATCTGTTCCCTAATTCTTAGATTACCAGACTTAATAAAAAGGGGCATATTCGATTTCGATAATTCAACCATAGAATGTAGTTTCACGTACTTGTGTCTATTTTGTAAATCATTTATAAAACCTGCATGTATTCTCATCCCAAAAATATTAGATTTTAAAAGTGGGATTATAACTCACTTTCACAGATTTTTACTTCGTCGGGAAGTAAGACTTGGCCACTGGTTGATTCACGAACCTATAACAATATATACATATATATCAAAGTATGTTCAAAATATATTTACAACACTTTTAATATATTTTGATGTTTTAAGTTTATTAAGTCAGCTGTCCTCGTTAGTAACCTACAACTAGTTGTCCACAGTTAGATGTACAGAAATAAATCGATAAATATTATCTTGAATCAATCCAAGACCCAGTGTATACGTATCTCAGTATTGATCACAACTCAAACTATATATATTTTGGAATCAACCTCAACCCTGTATAGCTAACTCCAACATTCACATATAGAGTGTCTATGGTTGTTCCGAAATATATATAAATGTGTCGACATGATAGGTCGAAACATTGTATACGTGTTTATGGTATCTCAAGATTACATAATATACAATACAAGTTGATTAAGTTATGGTTGGAATAGATTTGTTACCAATTTTCACGTAGCTAAAATGAGAAAAATTATCCAATCTTGTTTTACCCATAACTTCTTCATTTTAAATCCGTTTTGAGTGAATAAAATTGCTATGGTTTCATATTGAACTCTATTTTATGAATCTAAACAGAATAAGTATAGGTTTATAGTCGGAAAAATAAGTTACAAGTCGTTTTTGTAAAGGTAGTCATTTCAGTCGAAAGAACGACGTCTAGATGACCATTTTAGAAAACATACTTTCACTTTGAGTTTAACCATAATTTTTGGATATAGTTTCATGTTCATAATAAAAATCATTTTCCCAGAATAACAACTTTTAAATCAAAGTTTATCATAGTTTTTAATTAACTAACTCAAAACAGCCCGCGGTGTTACTACAACGGCGTAAATCCGGTTTTACGGTGTTTTTCGTGTTTCCAGGTTTTAAATCATTAAGTTAGCATATCATATAGATATAGAACATGTGTTTAGTTGATTTTAAAAGTCAAGTTAGAAGGATTAACTTTTATTTGCGATCAAGTTTAGAATTAACTAAACTATGTTCTAGTGATTACAAGTTTAAACCTTCGAATAAGATAGCTTTATATGTATGAATCGAATGATGTTATGAATATCATTACTACCTCAAGTTCCTTGGATAAACCTACTGGAAATGAGAAAAATGGATCTAGCTTCAAAGGATCCTTGGATGGCTTGAAAGTTCTTGAAGCAGAATCATGACACGAAAACAATTTCAAGTAAGATTTCCACTCGGAATAAAATTGTTATAGTTATAGAAATTGAATTAAAGTTTGAAAATGATTATTACCTTGTATTAGAAAGATAACCTACTGTAATTAACAAAGGTTTATTGATCTTGGATGATTACTTGGAATGGATTTAGAAAACTTAGAAGTAAACTTGCAATCTTGGAAGTATTCTTGATTTTATGAAACTAGAACTTTTGGAATTTATGAAGAACACTTAGAACTTGAAGATAGAACTTGAGAGAGATCAATTAGATGAAGAAAATTGAAGAATGAAAGTGTTTGTAGGTGTTTTTGGTCGTTGGTGTATGGATTAGATATAAAGGATATGTAATTTTGTTTTCATGTAAATAAGTCATGAATGATTACTCATATTTTTGTAATTTTATGAGATATTTCATGCTAGTTGCCAAATGATGGTTCCCACATGTGTTAGGTGACTCACATGGGCTGCTAAGAGCTGATCATTGGAGTGTATATACCAATAGTACATACATCTAAAAGCTGTGTATTGTACGAGTACGAATACGGGTGCATACGAGTAGAATTGTTGATGAAACTGAACGAGGATGTAATTGTAAGCATTTTTGTTAAGTAGAAGTATTTTGATAAGTGTCTTGAAGTCTTTCAAAAGTGTATGAATATATATTAAAACACTACATGTATATACATTTTAACTGAGTCGTTAAGTCATCGTTAGTCGTTACATGTAAATGTTGTTTTGAAACCTTTAGGTTAACGATCTTGTTGAATGTTGTTAACCCATTGTTTATTATAACAAATGAGATGTTAAATTGTTATATTATCATGATATTATGATATATAATATATCTTAGTATGATATATATACAGTTAAATGTCGTTACAATGATAATCGTTACATATATGTCTCGTTTCGAAATCATTAAGTTAGTAGTCTTATTTTTACATATGTATTTCATTGTTAATACACTTAATAATATATTTACTTATAATTTAACATAATTAATCAAGTGTATCAATATCTTAATATGATTCATATGTACCTAGTAAGACGTTGTTATAACGATAATCGTTATATATATCGTTTTCGAGTTTCTTAAATTAATAGTCTCTTTTTTTTATGTATATAACTCATTGTTAAAATACCTAATGAGATACATACTTATAATAAAATCACGTTAACTATATATATAACCATATATATGTCATCGTATAGTTTTTACAAGTTTTAACATTCGTGAATCACCGGTCAACTTGGGTGGTCAATTGTCTATATGAAACCTATTTCAATTAATCAAGTCTTAACAAGTTTGATTGCTTAACATGTTGGAAACACTTAAACATGTAAATAACAATTTCATTTAATATATATATAAACATGGAAAAGTTCGGGTCACTACAGTAGGTGGATTGAATTGTTGAATGATTACGACTTTGAGATTCGTTACCACCCAGGGAAGGCAAATGTGGTAGCCGACGCCTTGAGTAGAAAGGACAGAGAACCCATTCGAGTAAAATCTATGAATATAATGATTCACAATAACCTTACTACTCAAATAAAGGAGGCGCAACAAGGAGTTTTAAAAGAGGGAAATTTAAAGAATGAAATACCCAAAGGATCGGAGAAGCATCTTAATATTCGGGAAGATGGAACCCGGTATAGGGCTGAAAGGATTTGGGTACCAAAATTTAGAGATATGAGAGAAATGGTACTTAGAGAAGCTCATAAAACCAGATACTCAATACATCCTGGAACGGGGAAGATGTACAAGAATCTCAAGAAACATTTTTGGTGGCCAGGTATGAAAGCCGATGTTTTTAAATACGTAGGGGAATGTTTGACGTGTTCTACGGTCAAAGCGGAGTATCAGAAACCATCAGGTCTACTTCAACAACCCGAAATCCCGGAATGGAAATGGGAAAACATTACTATGGATTTCATCACTAAATTGCCAAGGACTGCAAGTGGTTTTGATACTATTTGGGTAATAGTTGATCGTCTCATCAAATCAGCACACTTCCTGCCAATAAGAGAAGATGACAAGATGGAGAAGTTAGCACGCCTGTATTTGAAGGAAGTCGTCTCCAGACATGGAATACCAATCTCTATTATCTCTGATAGGGATGGCAGATTTATTTCAAGATTCTGGCAGACATTACAGCAAGCATTAGGAACTCGTCTAGACATGAGTACTGCCTATCATCCACAAACTGATGGGCAGAGTGAAAGGACAATACAAACGCTTGAAGACATGCTACGAGCATGTGTTATTGATTTCGAAAACAGTTGGGATCGACATCTACCGTTAGCAGAATTTTCCTACAACAATAGCTACCATTCAAGTATTGAGATGGCTCCGTTTGAAGCACTTTATGGTAGAAAGTGCAGGTCTCCGATTTGTTGGAGTGAAGTGGGGGATAGACAGATTACGGGTCCGGAGATAATACAAGAAACTACTGAGAAGATCATCCAAATTCAACAACGGTTGAAAACCGCCCAAAGTCGACAAAAGAGCTACGCCGACATTAAAAGAAAAGATA